>NC_057814.1:510041870-510043422 GCF_018294505.1 Triticum aestivum
CCCCGCAAACCCACTGTGGGTGAAACCCGCGCCCCTCCCGCGCGCGCCGCCGTGCGTTTTGGTCGCCGGCGTTGCACCGGCGCCGGCCGCCGACGTGGCAGGCCTGGGGCCACCCCAGTGCCCCTGCCAGTGGCCCCCACGGGCCCCAGTTGACTGGGTTGACCCAGTCAACTGCTGACTGGGCAGGCCCAGTCACTGACATGCGGGCCCCGCTGCAAAAATAAAAGAAAAAGAAAATGTTTTATAAATAAAAATAATTATTTTAACTAATCACTCACTGACATGTGGGGCCCACCCCTCTAATTATACTGTTAGATTAGTTTAAATAGATATTAGAATAACAGAGACTGACATGTGGGTCCCACTGGACCCACCTGTCTGGTTTGACTGGTCAGCCGACCTGTTGACTTGCTGACGTCAGCATTGCCTCATGCTGACGTCATAATTCATTTTTCTTAATATAAATAATTCCAGAAATTCAAATAAACTTTGAAAATTCATATCTTTTAAACCGTAACTCGGATGAAAATGTTTTCTATATGAAAGTTGCTCAGAACGACGAGACGAATCCGGATACGCAGTCTGTTCGTCCACCACAGCTCCCTAACCTATCGAACTAGCAACTTTCCCCCTCCGGTCCGTCTGTCCGAAAACGCGTAACATCGGGAATACCTCCCGGATGTTCCCCCCTTCACCGATACCACCTGCTGTCGCGTTACGACACCCCTAGCACCGCTCATTGTCATGTCACGCATCGTCATGCTTATGTTTGCATTGTATTTACTGTTTCTTCCCCCTCTTCTCTCCGGTAGACTACGAGACCGACACTGCTGCTGCCCAGTTCGACTACGGAGTCGACGACCCCTCCTACTTGCCAGAGCAACCAGGCAAGCCCCCCCCCCTTGATCACCAGATATCGCCTACTCTTCTCTATACTGCTTGCATTAGAGTAGTGTAGCATGTTACTGCTTTTCGATATCCTATCCTGATGCATAGCCTATCCTTGCTACTACTGTTGTTACCTTTACCTGCAATCCTACATGCTTAGTATAGGATGCTAGTTTTCCATCAGTGGCCCTACATTCTTGTCCGTCTGCTGTGCTATACTATCGGGCAGTGATCACCTGGGCGGTGATCATGGGTATATACTTATATACTAAATACATGACACATGTGGTGACTAAAGTCGGGTCGGCTCGTTGAGTACCCGCAAGTGATTCTGATGAGGGGGCTGAAAGGACAGGTGGCTCCACCCCGGTAGAGGTGGGCCTGGGTTCCTGACAGCCCCCGACTGTTACTTTATGGCGGAGCGACAGGGCAGGTTGAGACCGCCTAGGTGAGAGGTGGGCCTGGCCCTGGTCGGCGTTCGCAGATAAACAACACGCTTAACGAGTTCTGGGTATTTGATCTGAGTCTGGCCATTTGGTCTATACGCACTAACCATCTACGTGGGAGTAGTTATGGGTATCCCGACGTCGTGGTATCAGCCGAAGCTCTTTTGACGTCAGCGACTGAGTGGCGCGCGCCGCATTGGACCGTAAGCTCGCGCTTG
>NC_057814.1:510043432-510044254 GCF_018294505.1 Triticum aestivum
CCCCCCCGCGTCCCCTTCCCTGTTCCCCCGACCGGGTCGGAACAGGGGCGCGCGCTCCCGCCCGACCACCTCGCCGGCACCGACGCCGGAGAGGATAAGGGCGCCAGCGGCCCCCGCCCCCTCGGGTCTCTCTCCCACTCACCCCGCTCACTCCCTCGGCCTCTGCGCCTCTTCCCCCGCCAGATCCACCTCTCTCTCCCCTTCGATCCCCTCTGCCCGCGCGTGCTCGCCGCCGTTCACCGTCGAACTCGCGGCGTGCCCCGATCGCCCTGACGACGTGCCCGAACGACTTCCCGCCATCGACTACGTCGACTACGCCCTCCGGAACGAGTCGAGCGCCTCTGCACCGGCCTCCCCGAGCTCGTCTTCAACCTTCGGCCGCCGTCGTTCGTCGCCGATTCCGGCTACCCCGCGCCCTCCCCGAGCTCACTGCCACTCCCTACAGCCTCGCAGTGAGCCTCTCCTTCTCCTCCCCCTCTCCGTTAGCTCGCTCGCGCTCCGTAGCTGCTCCCCCACGCGCGCCCGAACGCCACGCCGCGGAGCTCGCCGCCGGCGTGTCTCCGGTGACCAAATGGTCACGGGCGTAGGCCCGCTAGACCGACCGCACCGTGCCGCACCCGCCTAGGTAGTTAGTTCGGCCGTTCGCGCGCTCTAACGCAGCTTCCGTCGGGCACCCGTAGCACCTCGCCGCCGCCCCTCCGACCGTTCCAGCCCCTCCGACCACCGCCGTTGGACGCGCGACGTCGAGCCGCGTCGAACGCGCCCAGCCCCGCCCCCGCAAACCCACTGTGGGTGAAACCCGCGCCCCTCCCGCGCGCGCCG
>NC_057814.1:510044264-510050435 GCF_018294505.1 Triticum aestivum
GTGATCACCTGGGCGGTGATCATGGGTATATACTTATATACTAAATACATGACACATGTGGTGACTAAAGTCGGGTCGGCTCGTTGAGTACCCGCAAGTGATTCTGATGAGGGGGCTGAAAGGACAGGTGGCTCCACCCCGGTAGAGGTGGGCCTGGGTTCCTGACAGCCCCCGACTGTTACTTTATGGCGGAGCGACAGGGCAGGTTGAGACCGCCTAGGTGAGAGGTGGGCCTGGCCCTGGTCGGCGTTCGCAGATAAACAACACGCTTAACGAGTTCTGGGTATTTGATCTGAGTCTGGCCATTTGGTCTATACGCACTAACCATCTACGTGGGAGTAGTTATGGGTATCCCGACGTCGTGGTATCAGCCGAAGCTCTTTTGACGTCAGCGACTGAGTGGCGCGCGCCGCATTGGACCGTAAGCTCGCGCTTGTATTAAGGGGGCTAGGTCTGCTTCCGGCCGCGTATGCCACGTGCAGGTGTGCATAGGGCGATGGGCCCAGACCCCTGCGCGCATAGGTTTAGACCGGCGTGCTGACCTCTCTATTGAGCCTAGGTGGGGCTGCGACGTGTTGATCTTACGAGGCCGGGCATGACCCAGAAAAGTGTGTCCGGCCAAATGGGATCGAGCGTGTTGGGTTATGTGGTGCACCCCTGCAGGGAAGTTTATCTATTCGAATAGCCGTGTCCCTCGGTAAAAGGACGACCCAGAGTTGTACCTTGACCTTATGACAACTAGAACTGGATACTGAATAAAATACACCCTTCCAAGTGCCAGATACAACCCGGTGATCGCTCTCTAACAGGGCGACGAGGAGGGGATCGCCGGGTAGGATTATGCTATGCGATGCTACTTGGAGGACTTCAATCTACTCTCTTCTACATGCTGCAAGATGGAGATGTCCAGAAGCGTAGTCTTCGACAGGACTAGCTATCCCCCTTTTAATTCTGGCAATCTGCAGTTCAGTCCACTGATATGCCCCTTTACACATATACCCATGCATATGTAGTGTAGCTCCTTGCTTGCGAGTACTTTGGATGAGTACTCACGGTTGCTTCTCTCCTTCTTTCCCCCCTTCCTATCTATCTGATTGTCGCAACTAGATATTGGAGTCCAGGAGCCAGACACTACCGTCGACGACGACACCTACGACACTGGAGGTGCCTACTACTACGTGCAGGCCGCTGACGACGACCAGGAGTAGTTAGGAGGTCCCAGGCAGGAGGCCTACGCCTCGTTCGATCTGTATCCCTGTTTGTGCTAGCCTTCTTAAGGCAAACTTGTTTACCTTATGTCTGTGCTCAGATATTGTTGCTTCCGCTAACTCGTCTATGATCGAGCACTTGTATTCGAGCCCTCGAGGCCCCTGGCTTGTATTATAATGCTTGTATGACTTATTTATGTTTTAGAGTTGTGTTGTGATATCTTCCCGTGAGTCCCTGATCTTGATCGTACACATTTGCGTGCATGATTAGTGTACGGTCAAATCGGGGGCGTCACAAGTTGGTATCAGAGCCGACTGCCTGTAGGAATCCCCCTTTCCACACTCCTTGGCCGAAGTCGAGTCTAGACGTTACAAAACTTTTACTAACATGGCTGTGTGTCTTACGGGCCCACGTCGCCATTGGGTGGTACTAGGATCTTTTACTCCTCGACCTTTACTCTGGGACTCTGAACTCTCTTCTACTCGGGTTAAACGAATTTACTAACTTTAACACTAGGATCCCGTGACCGCATTCACCCCAAAGTTGGATAAGCCATAGTTGTTTCTTAGAATAGTATTTTGAACAATTCACACACTGTCATTTGACTCCTTTGAAACGTCTTTGCTTTCAGATGGAATCCACGAGGCAGGTCGTTCGCCACACGACGGCCATTGGTGCCTCGGGATCACCTGCGGTGCTAGCTGAGATGATGACCTATCTGGGTTATCGTTGGCACCCTGAGTACACCGTCTACGAGGAGTACCAGGATTTTAACCAGGAGCAGTACCGTGCCATCGTCCACCTCTACTCTCGGGAGTACGACTCCACTACTGTGCTGCACACCGCACATGGTGTTGGTGTGACCATCGATATGGCTGTCCACGATGCTGCCTATGCTGCTCTGACACGTCTTCGTGGAGAGTATCAGGAGTTGGACACCTCCCCTTTCAGGCACATTGCTATCGCATCTGATGTTGGTGCGGAGGGATACTATACTGCTGCCTACTCCACTATCACCCGAGAGCCCTTCTACCATCAGCACCTGGTTCTGCATGCTGATGGGCTGGATCGAGCTAACCGAGCTCTTCGCCACGAGATGTACACCACCCGTCAGCACCTTTACCGTGCTCTGACGCTGCTGCACCCCTTTGTCCGGTCTGGACAGGTACCGCGTGCGGCGATCTACCCAGCCAGGACCGAGATGCCCCACGGTGTCGGTTGGCCAGAGGTGGGAGGCTACTCTCCCGCACTTGGCCCTCTTCTGCCACCTGAGCGTCGGGCTCTACACCTGAGTATCCGCGGCCCCAGTCTGCTGACGTGGAGGGCTATCCGTTGCCTCACTACCAGCTGTCGGGCTACGATTACCTCCACGGTACCTCTTGGGACTGATGTAGTCTTGCTTAGTTAGTATTAGTTGCAGTCGCCGCGAGCCTGTGTGCCGCCTATGGTGTTTTAGCCTATGTACTGAACTCTATGTACTGAACTCTATGCATGACCCCTTTTGTAAGTTATGCCGACTACTATGTAGTAGCTATCGTGCTCCTTTCATTATGCATGTTTCATCATGAATGATTCTTGTCATTGCAAATTTCTCAATGCTGAACTACCCCTGTTATATATTAGCAGGATGGTTAGACCAGGTGGTCGTGGTCGTGGTGGCGATGCCCCACCACCACCTGAGTACATGGCTGGTATGATCCAACAGTTTGAACTGAACCGCCAATTCATGGAAAATATGATGGCCCAGTTTCCTCGCCCCAATATGAACCAGCAGCCAGCTCAAGTGACTCTTCAAGATTTCATACGCCTCAACCCAACCATCTACCGCAGCTCAACTCAGCCTCTGGATGCTGATGACTGGCTCCGTGACATCACCTATGAGATGGAGTCTGCTGATGTAGCCCCTGCCAGCTATGTCAATTTTGCTTCCTTCTTCTTGAAGGGACCTGCAGCTCAATGGTGGGACAGCCACAGGCGTACTCTGCCAGCTGGAACAATCATCACCTGGCCAGACTTCCAAGCTGCTTTCCGTGCCCGCTTCATTCCTCAAGGAGTCATGGACCGGAAGAAGCGTGAGTTCCGCAACCTCACCCAAGGCAACAAATCTGTCGAAGCTTATCAGCGGGAGTTTTTGGACTTGTCCCGCTATGCTGAAGAAGACATTGCAACTGATGCACGCAGACAGGAGAAGTTCCGTGATGGACTACAAGCTGACATCAAGCTTGCACTTCTAGTGCATGACTTTGCTGATTTCGCCACCTTGGTGAACAAGGCCATCAATGTCGAAACTGGTCTGCAGGAATACCAGAGCTCTCACAGGCGCAACCGTGACACGGGCTCATCTTCGGGTTCGCCCGCACAGAAGCGTAAGATATGGATCCCGAACAGCATGTACCGTCCAAATGCATCTGCCCCAAGGCAGACCTATGCTGCACCTCGTCTGCCTCCACCACCATCTAGGCAGACAAGACTTCCAGCTCCACCATCCCAAGCTCCGGTTCCCACTCCCAATAATGGTCTGTGCTACAAGTGTGGACAACCCGGTCACCGTGCCAGGGACTGCCATCAGAATCAGAATCAACTTGCCCTTCCAGCAACGGGCCGTGGTAACAACCAGCCCCGCAGCAACAATGCTAAGCCTTATGGTCGTGCTCATGCCAACCACGTTGATCTCAACGAAGCTCAAGACCAGCCTGCTACTGTGATGGGTACACTCCTCGTAAATTCAGTACCAGCATCCGTTTTATTTGATACAGGTGCATCCCATTCATTCATGTCAGAAGATTTTGCATACAAGCACGACGTTAAATGTGAGGAGATGAACACCTCTGTATTGGTCAAAACCCCCGTGGGACAGTGTCAAACCTCCTTGGTTGGCATCGATGTCCCCGTGGAAATCGAAGGGCTGGAATTCTATGCCTCTCCCATTATCCTGAAGTCGTCTAACATCGACCTCATTTTGGGTATGGATTGGTTGAAAGCGCATACTGTTTCTATAGTTTGCGCCACTAAGACCGTCCATCTGCTACACCCTTCTGATGAAATAGTTGCTTACCAAGCTCATCTGGTGCAAAATGCCGAGGCAAGGCTTTACGCATTGAATGCCTTGAACGCTGCACCACTCGAGGGCATTGAAAACATTCCCGTCGTGCGTGAATTCCTCGACGTCTTCCCTGAAGGATTCCCCCTGCTAGAGCTGTCGAATTCATCATCGACTTGAAACCAGGCACCACTCCCATAGCCAAGCGACCCTACAAAATGCCGCCGCATGAACTCCTTGAGCTTAAGGAGGAAATCGACAAGTCTCTTCGCAAAGGATTCATTCGCCCAAGTTGCTCTCCTTGGGGAGCACCTTCTCTCTTTGTCAAGAAGAAGGATGGGACTAACCGATTGGTTCAAGACTACCGTCCTATAAACCAAGCTACCATTCAGAATAAATACCCTCTTCCTCGGATCAATGATCTGTATGATCAACTGGCGGGTTCGTCAGTGTTCTCTAAGCTCGACTTGAGGTTGGGCTACCACCAGATCCGTGTTCGCGAAGAGGATATCCCAAAAACCGCCTTCGTGACTCGCTATGGTTCATACGAGTACACCGTCATGTCTTTCGGTTTAACCAATGCTCCAGCCACCTTCTCTCGTCTGATGAACTACATATTCATGGATTACCTCGACAAGTTCGTCGTGGTTTATCTGGATGATATCCTGATATTCTCCAAGAATGAAGAAGAACATGCTGAACATCTTCGACTCGTGCTGGAAAAGCTACGAGAACACCAACTATATGCCAAGTTCTCCAAATGTGAATTCTGGCTACCGGAAGTAACCTATCTTGGGCATGTCATCTCTAAGGATGGTACTGCCGTCAACCCCGAGCGAGTTCAGGCTATTCTTGATTGGACTCCTCCCAAGAACGTTAAGCAAGTCAGAATTTTTCTCGGTCTCGCCAGCTATTGCCGTCGATTTGTCGAGAACTTCTCCAAGATCGCCAGGCCTCTGACTAACCTGTTGCATAAGGGTGTCAAGTTCCAATGGACAGACAAATGTCAGGAAAGTTTCCAGGCACTCAAAGACAAGTTGACCTCTGCTCCAGTTCTAGCTCCACCTGATACTAAGAAGGACTTCGTCATCTACTGCGACGCTTCCCGTCAAGGATTAGGCTGTGTCCTAATGCAAGACCGCAAAGTGATTGCTTATGCCTCTCGACAATTGCGCCCTCACGAAGAGAACTACCCAGTTCATGACCTCGAACTTGCTGCAGTCATTCATGCGCTGAAGCAGTGGCGACATTACCTTCTCGGTAATCGTTGCGAGATCTTCACTGACCACCAAAGTCTGAAGTATCTGTTTACTCAGCCAGATCTGAACCTCCGCCAGCAGAGATGGATGGAGCTCGTTGCAGATTTTGACTTGGGTATTTCCTATACGCCAGGCAAGGCTAATGTAATGGCTGATGCCTTGAGCCGCAAGTCTTACTGCAACCACCTCCAGGTTCATAAAGTTCAGCCCTCGCTTGTTGAAGAATTCAGGAAGCTGAACCTCCATATTGTTCCTCCGGGTGCACTCATTCCCCCTCCTAAGGAGTTTGGCAAGGTGAACCTCCACGTTGTTACCCAGGGTTCTCTCAATACCCTAGTTGCTAAACCAGATCTCGAGGACAGCATCAAAAGGCTACAGAAGTATGACTCTGAAGCCCACAAGATTAAGCGCTACATCGCAGAAGGAAAGCCCTCATTCTTCACCATTGCTGAAGATGGCACCCTATACTTCAAGGGCCGCCTAGTGGTGCCATGTGCAGAGAAAAACCTGGATATGACACAGGAAGTTATGAAAGAAGCTCATGATACGCCTCTGTGTATCCATCCTGGTAGTACAAAGATGTATCAAGACATCCGACAGAGATTCTGGTGGTCTAATATGAAGCAAGACATTGCTCGTTATGTTGCTGAGTGTGACGTTTGC
>NC_057814.1:510051747-510273633 GCF_018294505.1 Triticum aestivum
TCGGGTCTCTCTCCCACTCACCCCGCTCACTCCCTCGGCCTCTGCGCCTCTTCCCCCGCCAGATCCACCTCTCTCTCCCCTTCGATCCCCTCTGCCCGCGCGTGCTCGCCGCCGTTCACCGTCGAACTCGCGGCCGCCGTGCCCCGATCGCCCCGACGACGTGCCCGAACGACTTCCCGCCGTCGACTACGTCGACTACGCCCTCGGGAACGAGTCGAGCGCCTCTGCACCGGCCTCCCCGAGCTCGTCTTCAACCTTCGGCCGCCGTCGTTCGTCGCCGATTCCGGCTACCCCGCGCCCTCCCCGAGCTCACTGCCACTCCCTACAGCCTCGCAGTGAGCCTCTCCTTCTCCTCCCCCTCTCCGTTAGCTCGCTCGCGCTCCGTAGCTGCTCCCCACGCGCGCCCGAACGCCACGCCGCGGAGCTCGCCGCCGGCGTGTCTCCGGTGACCAAATGGTCACGGGCGTAGGCCCGCTAGCCCGACCGCACCGTGCCGCACCCGCCTAGGTAGTTAGTCCGGCCGTTCGCGCGCTCTAACGCAGCTTCCGTCGGGCACCCGTAGCACCTCGCCGCCGGCGAGCTCGTAGCGGTCGTCCCCGGCCGTTCCAGCCCCTCCGACCACCGCCGTTGGACGCGCGACGTCGTGCCGCGTCGAACGCGCCCAGCCCCGCCCCCGCAAACCCACTGTGGGTGAAACCCGCGCCCCTCCCGCGCGCGCCGCCGTGCGTTTTGGTCGCCGGCGTTGCTCCGGCGCCGGCCGCCGACGTGGCAGGCCTGGGGCCACCCCAGTGCCCCTGCCAGTGGCCCCCACGGGCCCCAGTTGACTGGGTTGACCCAGTCAACTGCTGACTGGGCAGGCCCAGTCACTAACATGCGGGCCCACCCCTCTAATTATACTGTTTTATAAATAAAAATAATTATTTTAACTAATCACTCACTGACATGTGGGGCCCACCCCTCTAATTATACTGTTAGATTAGTTTAAATAGATATTAGAATAACAGAGACTGACATGTGGGTCCCACTGGACCCACCTGTCTGGTTTGACTGGTCAGCCGACCTGTTGACTTGCTGACGTCAGCATTGCCTCATGCTGACGTCATAATTCATTTTTCTTAATATAAATAATTCCAGAAATTCAAATAAACTTTGAAAATTCATATCTTTTAAACCGTAACTCGGATGAAAATGTTTTCTATATGAAAGTTGCTCAGAACGACGAGACGAATCCGGATACGCAGTCCGTTCGTCCACCACACCTCCCTAACCTATCGAACTAGCAACTTTCCCCCTCCGGTCCGTCTGTCCAAAAACGCGTAACATCGGAAATACCTCCCGGATGTCCCCCCCCTTCACCGATACCACCTGCTGTCGCGTTAGGACACCCCTAGCACCGCTCATTGTCATGTCAAGCATCGTCATGCTTATGTTTGCATTGTATTTACTGTTTCTTCCCCCTCTTCTCTCCGGTAGACTACGAGACCGTTACTGCTACTGCCCAGTTTGACTACGGAGTCGACGACCCCTCCTACTTGCCAGAGCAACCAGGCAAGCCCCCCCTTGATCACCAGATATCGCCTACTCTTCTCTATACTGCTTGCATTAGAGTAGTGTAGCATGTTACTGCTTTTCGATATCCTATCCTGATGCATAGCCTATCCTTGCTACTACTGTTGTTACCTTTACCTGCAATCCTACATGCTTAGTATAGGATGCTAGTTTTCCATCAGTGGCCCTACATTCTTGTCCGTCTACTGTGCTATTCTATCGGGCCGTGATCACCTGGGCGGTGATCATGGGTATATACTTATATACTAAATACATGACACATGTGGTGACTAAAGTCGGGTCGGCTCGTTGAGTACCCGCAAGTGATTCTGATGAGGGGGCTGAAAGGACAGGTGGCTCCACCCCGGTAGAGGTGGGCCTGGGTTCCTGACAGCCCCCGATTGTTACTTTATGGCGGAGCGACAGGGCAGGTTGAGACCGCCTAGGTGAGAGGTGGGCCTGGCCCTGGTCGGCGTTCGCAGATAAACAACACGCTTAACGAGTTCTGGGTATTTGATCTGAGTCTGGCCATTTGGTCTATACGCACTAACCATCTACGTGGGAGTAGTTATGGGTATCCCGACGTCGTGGTATCAGCCGAAGCTCTTTTGACGTCAGCGACTGAGTGGCGCGCGCCGCATTGGACCGTAAGCTCGCGCTTGTATTAAGGGGGCTAGGTCTGCTTCCGGCCGCGTACGCAACGTGCAGGTGTGCATAGGGCGATGGGCCCAGACCCCTGCGCGCATAGGTTTAGACCGGCGTGCTGACCTCTCTGTTGAGCCTAGGTGGGGCTGCGACGTGTTGATCTTACGAGGCCGGGCATGACCCAGAAAAGTGTGTCCGGCCAAATGGGATCGAGCGTGTTGGGTTATGTGGTGCACCCCTGCAGGGAAGTTTATCTATTCGAATAGCCGTGTCCCTCGGTAAAAGGACGACCCGGAGTTGTACCTTGACCTTATGACAACTAGAACTGGATACTGAATAAAATACACCCTTCCAAGTGCCAGATACAACCCGGTGATCGCTCTCTAACAAGGCGACGAGGAGGGGATCGCCGGGTAGGATTATGCTATGCGATGCTACTTGGAGGACTTCAATCTACTCTCTTCTACATGCTGCAAGATGGAGATGTCCAGAAGCGTAGTCTTCGACAGGACTAGCTATCCCCCTTTTAATTCTGGCAATCTGCAGTTCAGTCCACTGATATGCCCCTTTACACATATACCCATGCATATGTAGTGTAGCTCCTTGCTTGCGAGTACTTTGGATGAGTACTCACGGTTGCTTCTCTCCTTCTTTCCCCCCTTCCTATCTATCTGATTGTCGCAACCAGATATTGGAGTCCAGGAGCCAGACGCCACCGTCGACGACGACACCTACGACACTGGAGGTGCCTACTACTACGTGCAGGCCGCTGACGACGACCAGGAGTAGTTAGGAGGTCCCAGGCAGGAGGCCTATGCCTCGTTCGATCTGTATCCCTGTTTGTGCTAGCCTTCTTAAGGCAAACTTGTTTACCTTATGTCTGTGCTCAGATATTGTTGCTTCCGCTAACTCGTCTATGATCGAGCACTTGTATTCGAGCCCTCGAGGCCCCTGGCTTGTATTATAATGCTTGTATGACTTATTTATGTTTTAGAGTTGTGTTGTGATATCTTCCCGTGAGTCCCTGATCTTGATCGTACACATTTGCGTGCATGATTAGTGTACGGTCAAATCGGGGGCGTCACAAAACCACTCATAGATGAGATTCTTTATAATAGCGATTATGCGTTAAGACATTTTCTGGGGAATAATCAAATCTTTGATGAGAATCTTAAAAAGGAAATCCTTGTTTTAGATATAATCCAACAAGTTTTCAATGATGTTAATCAACATTACTCTTGGATTGTTGTCAGAAATCAAAGGGGATATGATGATAAGCAACTTGATAGTGCTACACTTTCCATAGATAATGTGTTTTACGTTGTTTTTGCAAAACCTCCTAACAAAAACACCTCTAAGGAAAATAAGGAGAAAGATGACAACACTTAGATCTCTACTTTATGCCTAGCTAGGGGCGCAAATTGACAGCGCTTGTCGGGAGGCAACCCAATGAATAAATTTTATTTTTGCTTTTTCTTTCTGTTCTTGAGTGTTTGCACAATTATGCCTCTATTATAATTATGTTTTTATGTCTTAATTAGTGTTCGTGCCAAACAAAGCCTTTGGGATCATGTTGGTGATAGTTGATTTGATCTTGTTGGAAAACATAAACTTTTGCGTCCAGTAATTTCTTTTTCAAAAATCACAGAATTGAGGAAAGCTTCTGAATTTTTTATGCAAGATTGATATACAAATTGCCCACATCATCCTAATTTTCATAATTTTTGGAGTTACATAAGTATATGAAGATTTCAGATTGCTACAGATTGTTCTGTTTTTGACAGATTTTGTTTTCTTTACGTTGTGTGCTTATTTTGATGAATCTATGGACTCTTTCGGGGTGTATGAGCCATAGCAAAGTTGGAATACAGTAGATATAATGCAAGAATAAAATATGAATGGGTTTGCAACAGTACTTAGAGTAGTGATTTTCTTTGTTATACTAATGGATCTCACGAAGGTTTCGTTGAGTTTTGTGTGATTGAAGTTTTCAAGTTTTGGGTGAGATCACGATGGACGAAGGAATAAGGAGTAAGAAGAGCCTAAGATTGGGGATGCCCCGTAGCATCCCAAGCTATTATCTAAAAGACAAGAAAGCAACTAAGCTTGGGGATGCCCCCGAGTGGCATCCCCTCTTTCTTCTAACGACCATCGGTATTTTACTTGGAGCTATATTTTTATTCGTCAGATATCATGAGTTTTGCTTGGAGCGTCTTGTATGATTTGAGTCTTTGCTTGTTTTGCTTTTTATTTTGTGTCATCTATCCTTGCTGGACACACCTATTTGAGAGAGCCAAAATTTTGCTATGATTTGTTAGAACTGCTCTCCATGCTTCACTTAATTTTTTTGAGCTATGGAATTGCTCTAGTGCTTCACTTATATCTTTTTGAGCACTGTGTGCTTTAGTATTTTTGAAGAAATTCTCTCATGCTTCACTTAGATTTATTTGAGATTTAGTAAAAAAATTAAGAAATTCTCTCATGCTTCACTTAAATTACTTTGAGGGCAGAAACTTTGTATGCTCATGTTCTTCACTTAGATTTTTTTGAGCTATCAAAAGCAACATATGAAATTAGTCCCAAAGTGATAGATATTCAATAGGGATATAATAAAAAAAATCATGAAGATCATTGGACAAAATAAACTTGATTCTTTGTAATAGTTTTGCTATATGAGATTATAATATGTGAGTCATGTTGATTAGTAATTATGCTTTAGTAAGAATATTGGTGTTAAGGTTTGTGATTGCCTATGCAAGCACGAAGGTCAATAGTTATGCAATGAAATTACATCCTACTTGTGGTGCATTAGTCGGTGTTAATTATGCTTAATGCTCGTTTATGAGATTTTTTGTTTCTTGGTTGGATGCTTCTCAATTTTTTGCTAGCCTTCACTTGTACTAAGTGGGATTACTACTTGTGCATCCAAAATC
The DNA here is from genome assembly GCF_018294505.1 of Triticum aestivum. NCBI lineage: Eukaryota > Viridiplantae > Streptophyta > Magnoliopsida > Poales > Poaceae > Triticum > Triticum aestivum. Next base: position 510,056,874 of record NC_057814.1, read on the forward strand.
CTTAAACCTAGTTTTTGCCACATGATTCCACTATACCTACCTATATGCGGTATTCTTTTGCCGTTCTAAGCAAATTTTTATGTGCCATCTCTAATCTTCAAAATAAATTTCCTTTTTGTGTGCTCGTACCGCTCATGAAACGATAGGTTTTGGCTGATATTTTTCCATGCTAGATGTGTTATTCTCAACATGAGTGTTTATTCACTTGTCATTGCACGAGAGTACGGCAAAGGTATTAGGGTTGCCCAGTCCCGAAATGAAAAATGAATTTACTTTGTGTTGTCAAATGATAAATTCCTTGGAAAGTGTAGGTATGGACTATACCCATGGATTCTGTTAGCCGTAGAATGTGAAAGTATGGTGGAAAAAGGAAAAACTTTATTTTTTGTTTGGCAACCGCCTATGATATATCTAACATGGAAAGTATTTGGAAATACTCAATCGTTCTCATTGACAGGAAAGACATGCCACCCAAAATATTTGTATCTCTATCTTTTTTCGCTTTGAGCTCTGGCACCTCTACAAATCCCTACTTCCCTCTGTGAAGGGCCTTTCTATTTACTTAATGCAATTTTTATTTTGAGTCTCCATCTTCTCTCATAAAGCACCAACTAAAGGAACTATGATCGTACTTGAGCATTGGGTGTAGCTAATATGTGAATGTGTTTTCATGAATGGATCAATGATTGACCATAATGGGCTAGGGATAACTTGCTTTAGTGTTGATATTTTCAAAGACATGGTTGCTTGTTGATATGCTTGAGTATTGAAATCTTCATGTCAAAACTAGACAATTGCTTTAAATCGTATAAAAGTCCAAATGTCCATGCTACAAAATAAAAGAATATGTGATGAACATGTTAGGCAGCATTCCACATCAAAAATTCTGTTTTTATCATTTACCTACTCGAGGACGACCAGGAATTAAGCTTGGGGATCCCGATACGTCTCCAACATATCTATAATTTTCGATTGTTCCATGCTGGTATATTATCATTCTTGGATGTTTTACAATCATTTTATAGCAACTTTATATCATTTTTGGGACTAACCTATCGACATAGTGCCCAGTGCCATTTGCTATTTTTTACATGTTTTTTACTTCGCAGAAAATCAATACCAAACGGACCCCAAACACAGCGAAACTTTTTGGTGATTTTTTTGGACCAGAAGACACATGATGGGCCAAGAAAGTACCAGAGGGGGGCTTCATGGGGAGCATAACCAACCTGGGCGCGCCTGGAGGCACAGGCGTGCCCTGGTGGGTTGTGCCCACCTCGGCCGCCTCCCGCACCGCCTCTTTTCTCTATAAATACCCCGAAAATCCAAAAACCCTAGGGGAGTCGACAAAACACAATTCCAGCCGCCGCAAGTTCCAGAAACCACAGATCCAATCTAGACACCATCACGGAGGGGTTCATCATCCTCATTGGTGCCTCTCTGATGATGCGTGAGTAGATCATTGTAGACCTACGGGTCCGTAGTTAGTAGCTGGATGGCTTCCTCTCTCTCTTTTGATTCTCAACACAATGGTCTCTTGGAGATCTATTTCATGTAACTCTTTTTTGCGGTGTGTTTGTCAGCATCTGATGAACTTTGAGTTTACGATCAGATCTATTTTATCCATGAAAGTTACTTGAGTTTTGATCTCTTATATGCATGATTGCTTATAGCCTCATATCTATTCTTCAAATCTTTGGTTTAGTTAGGCCGACTAGATCGATTTTTCTTCACATGGGAAGAGGTGCTTTGTGATGGGTTCGATCTTACGGTGCTCAATCCCAGTGACAGAAGGGGACATGACACATATGTATCATTGCTATTAAGGATAACAAGATGGGGTCTATTCCTACATGAATAGATCTTGTCTACATCATGTCATCCTTCTTATTGCATTACTCCATTTCTCCATGAATTAATACACTAGATGCATGTTGGACAGCGGTCGATGTGTGGAGTAATAGTAGTAGATGTAGGCAGGAGTCGGTCTACTAATATTGGACGTGATACATATATAATGATCATTGCCTGGATATCGTGAATAATTATTTGAAGTTCTATCAATTGCCCAACTGTAATTTGTTTACCCGTCGTATGCTATTTTCTCGAGAGAAGCCACTAGTGAAATCTACGGCCCCCGGGTCTCTTCTTTATCATATTTTCCCTCAAGATCTATTTTTATTTGCTTTTATTTTCAGATCTATTAATCCAAAAACCCAAAAATACCTTGCTACAATTTATTGTTATTTATTTTATCTCGCGTGAGATCTATTTATCCTATCTACTACAATTTTATCTTACCCGGGAGAGATTGACAACCCTCTTTTACGTCGGGTTGCAAGTATTTGTTCTTTGTGTGCAGGTACCGTTTACATAGTGTTGCCTGGTTCTCCTACTGGATTGATAACGTTGGTCTTATCACTAAGGGAATACCTACCGTAGCTGTGCTACATCATCCATTCCTCTTTGGGGAAACACCGACGTAGTTCAAGCCACATCAAAGCCCTCTGTGATTGATTCCCCCTCTGGCAGAGTACCGGAAAAGGCTTACAGATGGTCATTTTAGCTGTGTGATTTTTTTGTTCGGGCGGAGCACCCCTTCTCTCTATGCTCTGGGCCCCATGCTCATGCCTCCTTGTGTTCATGACATGTGTTGTATCCTTCTTTCTACTCATTCTCCTTTCTTCTATCAATGAGAAGATACACAAGCTTTGTGTATTCGTGAAAAAAATCATGCAATATTGTTTATACTATCAACATAGAAATGTGTACTTCTGAATAATTTATACCTACCGAGAATGTAATTCATTCATGGTAGTATGTTATTTGGGAATATTGCAGGAGTAGTTTATTCTGCTTGTTGGTATGTTGCAAAATGATGTTTCTAAAGTTGCAACTCGAGTGTTTACCCTGGTTAGTGGTTATTTGAGTGGACATCCGTGACAAATTCATTTTTTTGTTGATCTATGGGATTTCCAACAGAACAAATGACCAACTTTACTTTATGAATCCGTCTGCAGAAGATCATATAAAAATAAAACAAGAAAATGGATGCGCTAACATGTAATAGCTTCATGCTAGTTGCTTAATCAGTTGCTTGCTTCTAAGGATTTCTTATCTAATCCAAGGGTAGAAAGAGGGGTGGAAAGTGTTGTTGTGTTAATATGATATTGTGTAGCGTGTGAAGTGAAAAAAATCATGTTCTGCCTCACAGCTTTCAAAGATAATAAAAATAAATAATTGTTGATTTATTTATGTTGTCATCATAAGCTTATTATCATATTTGGTCTATGCAGGTTGGAAAAGACATATTTTGAATTGGTATTTAGAGAATGAACAACTTCTATGTAGGAGAATTCGCTACTACTATACTCTCTGTTAATTACAGAAATGTTGTGCTTTGATGATGCATTTATGAAGAACCTCCTTATCCTATCAACGTACATTAAAAGTATTTCTATTGGCATGGTGCAGCCTCCTCATCTTAGGTTTCTTGGCTAATCCTCCACCATAAATCCACCGACTCCCATTTCTTACAACTCGCCTAAACAAGCAACTTCCCTTTGTTGTTTTATCCCTCTGTTGGCAATGGCTCGCAAGAAGGTGGTCCTCCGGTACATCCTTGATAAGAAGTTCCGGTGAAGTACTTCGAAAGCCACGAGGGCATGCAGACGAAGGCGGATGAGGTGGCCATCATGTGGAACACCAAGACCTGTATGCTAGTGTATGGAGAGGGTGAGGAGGTACCAGAGGTGCTCCCGTACGACACTTAGGCGGTGGCTGTCCTGACTCGGTACAAGAATATGTCGGAGAGGAAGTTCAAGAAGACGATGAATCAAGAGGGCTTTCTCAGCCAACACTTCTCCTAGCTCCAGGCCAAGGGCTTAAGTTCCAGGGCGTTTGCAGAGACAACGAGACCAAAATCCCCTTGTTCAACAAGGGGAGCACCAGAATCGTCCTCCATGCCAAGGGACTCCTTCTCAAACGCACTAGAACTTGTGGCCCTTGGCATGGAGCTTGTGAAAGTGTTGGCTGAGAAAGCCCTCTTGATTTACCGTCTTCTTGAACTTCCCCTATGGCATATTCTTATACCAAGTTAGGATAGCCACCGCCTCAACACAGGATGGGAACATCTCTGGTATGGTCTTGCCGTCACCATACGCTAGCACACACACCTTGGTGTTGCACATGATGGCCACCTCGTCCATCTTCTTCCACAGACCGTCTTCGTGCTTCTTCGAAGTACTACGGTGGGACTTGTTATCTAAAATGTACTAGAGGGCCACCTTCTTGCAAGCCATTTCAAATAGAGGGATTAAATAGCAGAGGGAAGTTGCTTGTTTTAGCGAGTTGAAAGCAATGGGGTGGGTGGATTTATAGTGGAGGGTCAGGCAAGAAGCCCAGGGCGAGGAGGCTGCAGTGTGCTAATCAAAGAACTTTTAAATGTACGTTGATAGGATAAGGAGGTGCTTCATATCAAGAAACTTTTAAATGTACGTCAACAAGATAAGGAGGTGCTTCATAAATGCATCATCAAAGCACACCATTTCTATACGAAAAAGTCCATTTTATTTCTGCTCCCTTCACCTAAAAAATTACATACCGGACAAAATCAGCACCTGGGTGGTTTGACTCGATTTATTGCTAACGTGGAAATGGTCAACGACAGTGTTGACATTTGGGCTGGCCTCTCTCGTCAGGTGGGTGGATGGCCCAGCCATCGGGCATCGTCATCCCTCTCCTCGCACAAGAGGTAGCAGGGAAGTGATGCATGTGGCACGGGGAGGCGAGGGGCCAGCCAGATCCAGGGGTGGCGACCCCATCTGGTCTGGTTCCGGCCGTATCCCGAGTCCGATGAGGGTATCAAGATGGAACAACGGTGAGTCGGGCATCGTCAAGATAAATGTTTATTATTCATGATAGAATTGTGTTGCATGGAAACTTAAATACATGTGTGAATACATAAACAACAGTTTGTCCCTAGTAGGCCTCTACTAGGCTAGCTCGTTGATTGAAGATTGTTAAGGTTTCCAAACCATATACATGAGTTGTAATTTGATAAGGGGGTCACTTCATTAGGAGAACAATGTGATGGACAAACCCAACCGTAAGCTTAGCATGAGATCGTATCACTTAGTTATTTGTTACAGCTTTCTTCAAGTCAAGTATCTATTCCTTAGACCATGAGATCATGTCACTCTCAGATACCGAAGGAATACCTTGTGTGCTATGAAACATCACTTCATAACTGGGTGATCATAAAGGTGCTCTACAGGTATTTCTGGAGGTGTCTGTTGGGTTGCATGGATCGAGACTGGGATTTGTCACTCCGTGTGACGGAGAGATATCTCTAGGCCCTCTCAGTAAAATAACATCACAGGAAGCATGTGACTAATGAGTTTAGTCACGGGATCTTGTATTACAAAACGAGTAAAGAGACTTGCCAATAAAGAGATTGAACTTGGTATGGAGATACCGACAATCGAATCTCGGGCAAGTAACATATCACAGGACAAAGGGAATTGTATACGGGATTGTCTGCACCCCCGACAATGTGGTTCAACCAATAAAGATCTTCATGGAATATATAGGAATCAATATGGGTATCCAGGTCCCCCTATTGGTTATTGATCAGAGAGGTGTCTCGTTCATGTCTACATGATTCCCAAACCCATAGGTCGCACGCTTAATGTCCGGTAGCGCTAGGCTAATGTTGAGATATTAATAGTGGAAAGCCCAAAAATAGGTTGGAGTCCAGGATGGGATCCAGGAAATCATGAGTCGCTCCGGAATGGTCCGGAGGTAAAGATTTATATATGGGAAGTCATATTCAGGGTTCCGAAAAAGTTCGGGAATTTTTGGTAGAGTACTTGGAAGGTTCTAGAAGGTTTCGGGACTTCCACCGGGGGGGCCTAACGCCCCGGGAAGGGCCCACACTGGTGCAACGAGGTGCTATACAAATGGTTTTTAACCCCTTTCCGCAGCCGCATTTGGAACCGTCACTAAGTGAGTTTGGGCGATAGGGGGGTTCTTCCCACATGACCCAGAAACCGTCGAGGACATGCCCTCCTGGCACACACGCTCGGCAAAATGAGGTCGCTTGCGACCGGCGAGCGATCAAATACGGTTATAAGTACAGTAGTGCTCAGAAAAATATACAATTATACAGGCGAAATAGTTTCCGGTTGTAAGTACATCCCACACAGTCAGTCCCCGCTAAACATTTCTATTCGTATATATATACATCCCACACAGTCGCTCGAAGGAAAACATTTCCGTTCATAGGTACATCACACACAATTTTCCCCGTTAAATTGTTTGTGATAGTGTTGCCATTGCACACGATATTAGCAATTTTATCACTTGCATTATTTAATGCATCACACACGGTGCATAGGAGAAACTGTGTGGCAAACGATGTCCATCACACACAGTTTTTATGTAGTAAACGTTTGCGCAAGGTGCCCTAACGCAAACAATTTTCAAGAGAATGTGATGTGTGATTGTTCATTGATCCAACACGGGTTATTCCTAGTAACTATGTGCGTTGCCTGAGGTCATCGCCCACAGTGTTTTCTTAATAACCGTTTTCAATAGAAAACCCCAATTAGAAGGCTAATTGGCCATTAGCAGGCTAATTGCCCTATTATTAATAATACATTTATTAATCTAATTGACATTCATATTAAGCACATAATATATTTCATCTCCATATTAAGGAAGCAGGATTTCATAATTGAAATACATCAGAGTACATTATGATATAGCTTCAGCACTCAGCTACCCCATTACACAACTGCACCAGAACCAAGTTTCACATGCAACATCTAGAACCTTTTGAAATTAGCATCATAGATGGTACATAGACAGATGCATCTCATCTGGAAAACTGCTGAAGCAGAAGGCGAATATTGAGCCTTCATTCATGTTGAAGGTCTTTGCAACTTTAGGCCATTGCCTGTGGATGATTGACCGTCCATCCTTCGTCCTCTTCAGGAACACTTCAATATTGAATCGTGGGTGTTGTATGAAACCTTCCTCGCCTCCTGACCATAGAGGTGATTTGAGAGGTAATCATCAGTGAATTGCTTTGGAAAGGCCTGAAAACAAGGATGTGCATAAATATCTTCTCTATATTGGAAACGGGGCAAAGGAATAATAAATGCAAGGTATAATAGTTAGTACCATCTTGTAGTTAACTGATGTCTTCTTCATTGTGCAGACAAAGATCTTGTTGTTTTTTGTCGCTAATTTCTTTATCCTAACAATCTTTCTGAGTTTCTTGACTTGATTGATATTCATGGACAACTCATTTCCCCATATGCAAAAAAGGGTCGAATAGTGGGTCAAAACCTCTGACAGCAGGACCTACATGTGCAAGACCAAACTGTTAAAAACCTAAATATTAGAATGCTTCCTCCAATTGCACAATAATGTGCTATTAGACAACCGACCATGCACGTGCTAACCTCGATTCTAAACCTTAGTGCTTCCCATTGTTTCCTTGCAACACATATAAGGTAGTTAGTCATCAGGTTAAGTAAGGGTTTTCATGCTATCCGTAAAATATGTTGATGAAAAATAAGCACATTGCAGATTCATCAGATTAATTCAAGCCACATGGAAAACCCATTTATCCAAACCAAGCATGATTAAGAACTAGGAAATATAGCACTTGTATATGTTTCTCATGTATTAAGTGCAACCATATTCAATTTATTCCTCACATGCACAACAATACAAAATTCTACCCACGACAATTGGACATCGCATTGCAGAATTGAACCAAGCAGTTAACTAAACACCACAACAAATGAACCAAACATTAACTGAGCACCACATTGCACAATATAACATACTCCTAATAGGAGATCAAACTGTTAACCAAACCAAGCATGCTTAACAACTTCGAAATATAGCAATTGTATTTGTTTCCCATGTATTTAGTACAACCAAATTCAATTTACTTCTCACATGGTATACAATAACATAATACACCCACAACTATTGAACATCGCATTGTAGAATTGAACCAAACTGTTAACTAAACACCACAACAAATGAACCAAATGTTAACTGAGCACCACATTGCACAATCTATAACCAAACCAAGCATGCTTGACAACTTGGAAATACAGCAATTGTATTTTTTTCTCATATATTTTGTAAAGATAAATTCGATTTATTTCTCACATGGAAGACAATACAAAATTGCAGCCTGAAGAATTGAATATCACATTTGCATAATTGAACCAAACAGTTAACTGAAGACGACAACTAATTAACCAAACAGTTAATAAGTGAGCACCACACTGCACGACATATAGAACATATACACTAGAGCAACAGATTGCATGGTAAAAATAGATAGCACAATTCACTAGAATTTGTTAAGGAAAGGAAGGAGCAGCACACACAACGGGTAAATCGAGCATGCTTAACTGGCGTAGCTAGAAAATGGCAAGGTGCTCCTCCAAGATCTGGGGGTCGGCACAAATGGCAACCATCGCGACCTCATCCGCGCGTGTGGCTGCGATTTGCTTCTCCACTGCCAAAGGCTTCTTGAGCTCCTGGCTATACTGTGTGCACCATGGCTTAGGGAGGTGCTTATTTGGTGAAGGGGTCGGTGATTTGGGTGGAAGGTGTCGTGCCGGCGGTCGGGGCATGTGGGATGTGGAAGGAGGAGGAGGATGGGGGTCGGGTGTGGATTACCTTCCTAGATAGACGAGGCCGAGCAGCATGAAGGAGGGTCACCGGCAAGGAGGCGACGTTGCAAGAGGGGAGTGAAGGTTTCAACTCGGAAAGGAAGGTGGAAACAAGGGAAATGTGGCTTGTGGTAAGGGAGAGGGGGCAAGGAGGTAGATATTTCCGCGGAGGCCGAAATTTTGAATCGGTTCAGCGAAAAAGTTGGCGCGCAAAGTGTCATCAGACACGGTCCCTTTTTCAGAACTGTGTATGATATGTGAACATCACAAATGATTCAGATAGCTTAACCCGTGTGTGATGAGTTTGAACCTCAAAAATTTTGGTTTGAATTTCCCTGGTTACAGTGGTCATCCACGTCATTGCATAATTTGGGTACACAAAGGAGACTATAGCACACCCACACTTGTTAATCGAGCAAGTTCAGAAATTAAACAAAGCTAGCCGACCTAAACATTACTCAAACAAATTAAAGACCGGTGCTCTTAATTAAACAAAACAAAGAGTACTACTATGGCTGGTGCTCGTCGATCTCCACCTCCGCCTCCATGTCTAGCTCATCCCTGACGGTCTCCTGGGAAGGGGCTCCATGGCATCCATCGCACCATACTCGGAGAGCATCTCACCATCCGCGTCTGCCATCTCTTTGGAAAAGGCCACCATGAGCTGGGAGTGGGTGGTTGCGATCTGGGCTTGGACGGGCTCCGCTGTGGCAAGGTATGCGGCGGAGGAACGGATGGCTGCCCGAACGCTCTCGGCGATTGCTGATATGTCTCCAACGTATCTATGATTTATGAAGTATTCATGCTATTATATTATCCGTCTTGGATGTTTATGGGCTTTATTATGCACTTTTATATTACTTTTGGGACTGACCTATTGACCCAGATCCCAGTGCCAGTTTCTGTTTTTCCCTTGTTTCAGTGTTTCGAAGAAAAGGAATATCAAACGGAGTCCAAACGGAATGAAACCTTCGGGGAAGTTATTTTTGGAAAGAAAGCAATCCGGGAGACTTGGAGTGCACGTTAGGGGATCAACGAGGAAGGCACGAGGCAGGGGGGCGCGCCCACCCCCCTGGGTGCACCCTCCACCCTCGTGGCTCCCTTGACGTATTTCTTCCTCCTATATATACCAATATACCCTAAAACCATCGGGGAACAGAATAGATCGGGAGTTCCGCCGCCGCAAGCCCCTGTAGTCACCAAAAACCAATCGGGGCCCTGTTCCGGCACCCTGCCGGAGGGGGGATCCCTCATCGGTGGCCATCTTCATCATCCCGGCGCTCTCCATGATGAGGAGGGAGTAGTTCACCCTCGAGGCTGAGGGTATGTACCAGTAGTTATGTGTTTGATCTCTCTCTCTCTCTCTCTCTCTCTCGTGTTCTTGAGGTGGTACGATCTTGATGTATCACGAGCTTTGCTATTATAGTTGGATCTTATGATGTTTCTCCCCCTCTACTCTCTTGTAATGGATTGAGTTTTCCCTCTGAAGTTATCTTATCGGATTGAGTCTTTAATGATTTGAGAACACTTGATGTATGTCTTGCGTGGGATAACCGTGGTGACAATGGGTTATTCTATTGATTCACTTGATGTTTGTTTCGGTGATCAACTTGCGGGTTCCGCCCATGAACCTATGCATAGGGGTTGGCACACGTTTTCGTCTTGACTCTCTGGTAGAAACTTTGGGGCACTCTTTGAGGTTCTATGTGTTGGTTGAATAGATGAATTTGAGTTTGTGTGATGCATATCGTATAATCATACCCACGGATACTTGAGGTGACATTGGAGTATCTAGGTGACATTAGGGTTTTGGTTGATGTGTGTCTTAAGGTGTTATTTTACTATGAACTCTAGGGCTGTTTGTGACACTTATAGGAATAGCCCAATGGATTGATCGGAAAGAATATCTTTGAGGTGGTTTAGTACCCTACCATAATCTCTTCGTTTGTTCTCCGCTATTAGTGACTTTGGAGTGACTCTTTGTTGCATGTTGAGGGATAGTTATATGATCCAATTATGTTATTATTGTTGGGAGAACTTGCACTAGTGAAAGTATGAACCCTAGGCCTTGTTTCAACGCATTGCAATACCGTTTGTGCTCACTTTTATCATTAGTTACCTTCCTGTTTTTATATTTTCAGATTACAAAAACCTATATCTACCATCCATATTGCACTTGTATCACCATCTCTTCGCCGAACTAGTGCACCTATACAATTTACCATTGTATTGGGTGTGTTGGGGACACAAGAGACTCTTTGTTATTTGGTTGCAAGGTTGTTTCAGAGAGACCATCTTCAACCTACGCCTCCCACGGATTGATAAACCTTAGGTCATCCACTTGAGGGAAATTTGCTACTGTCCTACAAACCTCTGCACTTGGAGGCCCAATAACATCTACAATAAGAAGGTTGTGTAGTAGACATCAATTGCCAACTCTTCGGCCGTGGGTTTCCGACCGTTGTCGGAGAACCTTCATTCGATTTGTGCGGTGACCGCCACGAGCTGGGCGTGGGCGGCCTCCACATGGTCATGGGCAGCCTCCACATGGTCATGGGTGGCCTCCATCAGGGCTAAGGCTGCCACTTCAGAATGAACAGATGTCGTGCCGCTCTCGCCAGTTGCTATCCCCAAGGCAGATGTTGCTGCCGCCACCTGAGAAGCAACAGCGGCCGTTTGGCCTGCCTTGGCCGCCCGGTCACAGAATGCGGTCGCGCTCATGCACCTTGTTAGCACGCACATGGCGGCTATGACCACGCTCCCACCGGAGTGGGCCGCCAAAGTTGCTTTAACAGGGACACATATACCTGGCTTTTAAATTATAGTAAATCCAAAACTTATCTGATATTCATGAAACTTGGCATGCTATCATGGAGCAGCATCAACATGCTATGGTAAATTTTTTGTCCCATTTGGGGCAGGTTTGGGTATAAGCTTCTCACAAACCAGAGCTTCTCAGAACAGGCCTGATGGTTTCGGTAGGGAACGTTTCACCTTTGGGGACGAAACAATATCCGTTGCCTCTTCTTGATTTCAATTTTTTCTCTAGTGTCAACATAGAACAACAGGAGTGTTGTGTTAAATTTTGGAAATTTTCGGGGTTCGTTTGGACATTTTTATACATTAATTGCATTTTCAATGCTTTTATGTGCATAATTCAAATTTGAACTATAGGCACATGCTCTAATGCATATAAATTGGTTGAAAATTCAAATATGTGTCCTTGGTTGCATGATTAGGTCCCATCCAAGAAATAGGAATGAATTTCAAACACCCTGCCACCGTCACTCGGCTGCAAACATTGAGATACCTAGTTTTTAAATTCTAGTAAATCCAAAACTCGTCTAAAATTCATGAAACTTGGCATGCTATCATGGAGCGGCATCAACATGCCATGGTAAAAAAATTGTCCCATTTGGGGCAGGTTTGGGTATAAGCTTCTCACAAACCAGAGCTTCTCACAGCAAGCCTGATGGTTTCGGTAGGGAATGTGCCACCTTTGGGGATGAAACGATATACGTTGCCTCTTATTGTTTTCAAAAAAAATTCTAGTGTCAACATAGAACAACAAGAGTGTTGTGCTAAATTTTGGAATTTTTCGGGGTTCGTTTGGGCATTTTTATACATTAACTGGGTTTTCCAGGCCTTTTATGTGCATAATTTAAATTTGAACTACATGCACATGCTCCAGTGCATATAAATTGGTTGAAAAATGAAATATGTGTCCTCAGGTGCAAGCTTAGGTCCCATGCAAGAAATGGGAATGAATGTCAAACACCAGGGCACTGTTGATTGCCGGCAAAACATTGAGATACTTTGTTTTTAAATTCTAGTAAATCCAAAACTCGTCAAAAATTCATGAAACTTGGCATGCTATCATGGAATGGCACCCGACATGTTGTGGTATTTTTCATGTCCATTTTGAGAGAAGGCGCACTCGAATGACAGCCAACAAAGGCATTTTGAAAAAATAGCTGCCACTTTAATATCTCAAACGTTTGTATAATTCAAATCCTGTGCGTTCTGTTAAGCATTCACGTGACGCCACGTGTCTTGGTTTTAATGGCTATAGGAGGTGCCGTGTGGATAGCTGATTGACTGAATGGGAAGCATGCGAGCGCATTCCGGTGCGCAAGCTGACCGAGAGGCGTGCAAGCTGTGCTCCAATGTGCAGGCTCCCCGGGAAGCATGTGAGTTGTACGCTGCGCAGGCTCACTGGGAAGCGAGTCCTTTGACTTCCATGGTCGCCCGCCTTCTTCTCTATTAATGGCGCTTGAGCCGCTGTTTAATACGGGCGGCCTTACTATTCGCCTCCCATTCCCCTCCCTCCCGCATACCTCCACCAGCGCCATGGTGTAGAATGATCATCTGCCACTAGTCTTAAAGTTTGGTGAAGTCGACTCCAAGCTGGAGGAGATACAAAATAAGGAGGAATGGGGCCTCATGGACATGGCCCTAAACGAGCTGGCCGCGGCGGTTGCTGGCCCCGCTCCCGTCCTAGCTCCCATCCCCGTGCCCGCGCCAGCGACTATCCCCGTAGCATTAACGGGCTGGTCGCGAGCACTATCGCAGAGCTGGAAGCCGCGGGCGTCAGCAAGGTCTTCGCGGACCCGCGCGAGCTCGTGTACATGCCAGCGCCCATGCCCGTGCGCACCCATCCACCCACCGCGGTGCCGGTCCCCGTGCGTTTGGCTGCACCCGCCGCGCCCGTGCCCATACGCGCGCCCCCCTCAGCGGCATGGGATGCCGCCGTCGACCGCTACCTCTCAACGCCACCAGTTGCCGTCCTCCCGCGCTCCGCCCGTCGATCGCGTGCCGACATGATGTTTGATTTACAAGTGAAGAACATTCAGTGCTACCTTGAAGACTTCAACAATGGCGTCCCGGAGGACGACAACGACAACGACGGCGCGGCACACCGCCTCCACCGCCGCTGGAAATAGTTTTTTTGTTTAATACTGTATCTCGATCATATGAATATAAATTCGCAGTGTGGCTGAATGAAGATATGGTTTGAACGAACTTGCGTTCTTCTATCTTAATGTATAGACTTATCAAACGATTTTCTTTTGAAAAAAACTTCAATGGTTTTTACATATAAAACACTCATCGCAAACGTTTTAGTTAGAACACCCGTATGCAAACCGACAGCTTCCCGAGGAAGCCAAGGGAAAATGTGCCGAGCAGGATTTGTGCAGCTCTTGATCGTAAATGTTTTAGATAGAACACCCATATGCAAAGTGAGAGCTATGGTCTTCCCCCTTAAGTCAAGGGAAAATTTGCAGCGCAGGATTTGTGCATACCTTCAACGCAAACGGTTGTTTTGGATGACCCGTGTGCAACCACGTACAAACAATTTGGTAAGATTTGCATCTGTCATATTGGGTATGTTTCCATTTGTCAAACTAGAAAGATTGCCATTTGTCAACCTTGTAACACTGTGATTTGTCAAAATATGCAGCTAAAAATCACTAGCACTATCTAATTTTTGCAACTAAAATTCAGTAATTAAGCATAGATTCTATTCATAGATTAAGCAGTCGTTCTTCATACAAACAGTTCAACTCGACAGCTGAACCAACCAAACTTTTCCCCAATTGTTGCCAACCACGTACTGAAATAGCTAGTTCAACTATATATACTAGCTAATTTTAAGTACGTTGTACAGTTCCACCACATCTATAGTCATATGAACTGAACAAAATAGCCCCTAAATACTACTACTACAGAGGGGCTTTGTACTACTTCCGGCAGCCTCTCCTCTGCCGAGCGCGCTCAGTAAGAGGCATAGGAGGAGGAGCTAGACAACTGCAATACGGTGTCTGCCGCTGGTGCAGCTTCAGCGATGCTCACGTCGAATGCCCTCTGTCACTCCAGACGACCCCTCTTGAAGCAGTGGTTCTCCTTGTAGATCTCCTGATTCCTCGCCACTGAGGTGGCATGTGCCGCAGCCACGGTGGCGGCAAGGCTCTTTGCATGCTCGATGAGGCGCTCCTACTCCTCCCACGGGAACTTGGTGTAGCGCGCAAGATCGCTGACGCACGTGCGGGCCTCCACCTCCGCCTCCCGCCTTCGGGCGGTGGTGGCGGAGTGGGTGATGACCCCGGCGGTCGATGGTGAGCTAGCTGCCACGACAGCCGATGATGGGGTGGCGGCCACGACCACCACCTCCCGGCTTTGGGCCACGGTGGCCGAGCGGGTGATGGCCACGATGGCCGGCAGTGGGGTGGCGGCCACGACGGCCACTTCCCGCCTTCGGGCCACGGCGATGGAGTGGGCTATGGCCCTGGCTTTCGACGGTGGTGCGGCGACAACGGCGGCTGGCAACAGCTGCCGAGGGGCAGCGGCAGCGGAGCATGTGGTGGGTGTTCCGCGCACACCCAACAGGGACGCCACATGCACTACACTACGCCGGGGACTGCGCCGCTGCCGTGGTGTAGCCTCCTAGCTGGAGCTGTCCTCTGATAACGACGGAGTGGCTGGGCAACGACGACGGACCGGTGCCATTGGCGATTGTGGGAGAAGCAGATGAGATCAGCTACAGGGAGGAAGGGGAAAATGCGACGCAGGACTCGCGGCCGTGAGGGTTTATATAACAGGCCGGTAAGCATTGGGATTTTGGGGGATTTCACCGAGTCGGGCGGGAAGCTTGCGCAGGAACCTGCAAGGTTGTGCGGGAACGGGCTCACCGACAATTCATTTGCGCCACTTCGAGCCACCGTTTGGCCAAAAGAACGCCCGCGTGCGCTGCGCAAGCTTGCGCTGTAAGCCGTGTTCGGCAGCGAGGTGACAAGACGTGCGAGAGGAGGACGAAAGGCCACGTACACGTACGGTTAATAAAAAAATGTTTGTGGTTTAATTACCTACTATACCCCGTCCTGGTTTATAAGTAGGATTTAACTAATAAAATACAAATGCATGTCGCCAAATATTATATAGTTGGATTCGTATTTGAACATAGTTTCCAATTATATAATTTTTATAACATGCATTAACATTTTGTTGGTTAAATATAAGGGAAAAGTATGGCACAGAATATAAAGGGGACTATAGATTAAGATGGAGGTAGTAGCACACGGCCGCTCTCTACGCAGCGACGCGACTGTTGGCCGGCTTCTAGGCGACAATTTCCTGCGTGTTCAACTGCTCTATGCATGTGGTTGCTTGCGGTTGAGGCGGTCGTGCTGCGCTCTGCTCGCGTCCCGTCGTGCATGCTCTGCTCTTGCGTCCCTCCGGGTGCTCTGGCCTCGTACCTCAACGAGCGCTGCCAGTGTTTGGGCCGGCGCACTATCACGCACGTTCGTGTGCATGCAGTTGCGCCGGGCACGGCGCGACGATGAAGTTACCCACTGCAAAAACTGCCATGCGGACGCGCCGACAATCCAGGCTGCCCGGCCCCCATTTATTCCTGCGGACATTTACCTTCATCTCTCGCGTCACACGGCACAATAAGCACACCCACGAAAACACATACAGAGAGGACATCCAGCGGTTCCAATGGCGCTCCCCGTGGCACCAATGGTGCCCCCAGCGGCCGACGATGACAACGGCGGGCAGTTCACCATGCATCACGTCGTGGACACCCACGTGAGGGGGAAGGCCCTCTCGGTGGTGTACGCGAACGACCCGGTCTCGGTGGAGAGCTCCATCCAAACTATGGAGCAGTTACTTGCCGAGGACAAGTACCAAGTGGTCGGCTTCGACCTCGAGCACACCATCGGTCGTGCTGGGCACGATCAGAAGGTTGCCATCACCCAGTTGTGCGTGTGACATGACGTCCTCGTCTACCACTACCACCTGGCCACAAGGCCTTGCGAGCGTTTCTCCAGGTTTATCAAGAGCTCCAACAACAGTTTCGCTATGGTGGACACCACCAATGATCTAAAAGCGCTCAAGGTTTCGGGCTTGAAATGCCAGAATCTTGTCAACATCGAGGACCACTACAAGGTCTGGGGCAGTGACAACAACAAACTGAACTCCCTGGTTGACCTCGCCTCGGCCATCATCGACCCCAACTACATGAAGATAAAGGATGAGAGCAAGAAGGACAAGATCGCCTGGCACAGTGTTTGGCATGAGAGACTGGATGAACAACACGTCAAGTACGCAACCAAGGATGCGTACACAAGATACAAGATGTACAAGCGGATCATTGACATGAGGTAGTATCTTCTTCCTGCCCCAGACGAGGGATTGAGCCACATAGCAGTGGCGGGAGCGTCACAAGAAGTAGATGACTAGACGATCGTTTATCCTACTTTAGAATGCATGCAATTGTTTATTGAGGTGTGTGCGAATGATCTGTATAGTCACTTATGTGATTGGATGTTCATTTAAGTTATATATATACATGTTATTCTTCTATAGACAGAGCAAATCACACGGCGTATTAGCAGCAATCGTCTGTGTTATCATTGATCTTCACACACATTTCTGATTATGGACTTGTTTGCCGCGTATCACACACATCTTGTTAAGTTGAACCGTTTCCATTGTGTTTCCTAATCACACACAGTTCATCCTAGTGAACTGTATGCCGTATATCGCACACACCCTCATCTGGCTGCCTGTTTCTGTTGTTCTGCATCATAGCAAACAGTTCTTCTGGATTAACTGTTTGCCACTCATCACACACGCAAATCTAATATGAACCGTGTTTGATGTCGCCGCCATAAAAAATGTTTTGCATCTTTTTTTACGGTTTTATTACATCACCGTTTGTGATTGATGCATCGCACACAGTTTCGTCGAAGGGTCTCTGATTTGACTGTCGCATTTGGACCATCCTGTAGTAGTGCCACATGGACCGAGGGGTGGGGCTACAGCCCACATGGGTTGGTAGCACCATTCCCCAAGGCACATTTCGTTTAAATCTAGAGATAAGGTATTATCTCTAAATTGAAAGGGTTGAATCTAGAGAGAAGATGTTATCTCAAAGTTTAAAGGGATTTATCCCTTGTGGACAGCCCTAGGAGGGTATTGGACGCCCTCCCCTACCCCCTAGACTATATATAGAGTGGGAGGCGCATGGGGTAACCACCGCTTCACCCTTTCCATTTGCCTCTCCCAACTCCTCCCACGTTTCTACGGTACGCGCTTGGCGAAGCCCTACCGGAATTACGGTGCCACCACCACCACCCTACCCCCGTGCTGGTTTTGATCTCATCTACCTCCTCTCCCTTGCTTGCTGGATCAAGAAGGAGAGGACGCTATGAAGTTGAAGGTGTGCTAATCTCGGAGGTGTCGTCCGTTCAGCACTAGATTGGATTGGATCGTGAAGAGTACGACTACATCAACCGCGTTACATACGCTAACGCTTTTGGTCTACAATAGTACATACACACACTTCCCTCTCATTGCTATGCATCTCCTAGATCGGATCTTTGGTGTTTCATAGGATTTTTTATTTTCATCCTTCGTTCCCCATCAGTGCGATCATGAGCTAGGTCTATGCGTAGATGTATATGCACGAGTAGAACACGATGATGTTGTGGGCGTTGATGTTCAGATTTCTTACCTCCCTTGTCATATTTGGATTCGGCGGTATTGTGGGATTAAGCAGCTCGGGCCAAACTTACTTGTCCTCGCACAAGAGACCGGTTCCACTAACAAACATGCAACTTGTATTTCACAAAATTGTCTGGCGGGTGTCTGTTTCTCCCACTTTAGTTGAATCTGATCTGACAATGGTGGTCCTTGTATATCACTGTTGTGGTTTTAAGAACGGTTCTTATAATTTGTCCTAGCAGCCACGTAAAAATTGCAGCAACAAAGTAGAGGACGTCTTGTTTTTGCACAGCTTGTTGTGATGTGGTATGGCCAAAATGTGATGTGATATATGTTGATGTATGAGATGATCATGTTTTGTAATAGGTTCACGACTTGCAGGTCGATGAGTACGGCTGTCGGCATGAGCCATATGGTTGTCCTTAATTTATTGTATGACCTACGTGTCAATTAATAAATGCCATGTAATTGCTTTACTTTATCGCTATGAGTTAGCAATAGTCGTAGAAAAAATAGTTGGCAGAAACAACCACATGACGACATGATGTTGGAGATCATGGTATCTGATACGTCTCCAATGTATATATAATTTTTGATTGTTCCATGTTATTATATTATCTGTTTTGGATGTTTATGGGCTTTATTTTACACTTTTATATTATTTTTGAGACTAACCTATTAACCCAGAGCCCAGTGCCAGTTCCTGTTTTTTCCCTTGTTTCAGTGTTTCGAAGAAAAGGAATATCAAACGGAGTCCAAACAGAATGAAACCTTCGGGAGAGTTATTTTTGGAATGGAAGCAATCCAGGAGACTTGGAGTGTACGTTAGAGAAGCAACGAGGTGGCCATGAGGCAGGGAGGCGCGCCTGCCCCCTGGGCGCGCCCCCACCCTCGTGGGCCCCTCGTGGCTCCCCTGACCGACTTCTTTCGCCTATATATGTCCATATACCCTAAAAACAGCGGGGAACAGAATAGATCGGGAGTTCCGTCGCCGCAAGCCTCTGCAGCCACCAAAAACCAATCGGGATCCTGTTTCGGCACCCTGCCGGAGGGGGAATCCCTCACCGGTGGCCATCTTCATCATCCTGGCGCTCTCCATGATGAGGAGGGAGTAGCTCACCCTCGGGGCTGAGGGTATGTACCAGTAGCTATGTGTTTGATATCTCTCTCTCTCTCGTGTTCTTCAGGTGGTACGATCTTGATGTATCGCGAGCTTTTCTATTATAGTTGGATCTTATGATGTTTCTCCCCCTCTACTCTCTTGTAATGGATTGAGTTTTCCCTTTGAAGTTATCTTATCGGATTGAGTCTTTAAGGATTTGAGAACACTTGATGTATGTCTTGCATGTGCTTATCTGTGGTGACAATGGGATATCACGTGATCTACTTGATGTATGTTTTGGTGATCAACTTCCGGGTTCCGTGACCTCGTGAACTTATGCATAGGGGTTGGCACACGTTTTCGTCTTGACTCTCCAGTAGAAACTTTGGGGCACTCTTTGAAGTACTTTGTGTTGGTTTGAATAGATGAATCTGAGATTGTGTGATGCATATCGTATAATCATACCCACGGATACTTGAGGTGACATTGGAGTATCTAGGTGACATTAGAGTTTTTGTTGATTTGTGTCTTAAGGTGTTATTCTAGTACGAACTCTATGATAGATCAAACGGAAAGAATAGCTTCATGTTATTTTACTACGGACTCTTGAATAGATCGATCAGAAAGGATAACTTTGAGGTGGTTTCGTACCCTACCATAATCTCTTCGTTTGTTCTCCTCTATTAGTAATTTTGGAGTGACTCTTTGTTGCATGTTGAGGGATAGTTATATGATCCAATTATGTTATTGTTTTTGAGAGAACTTGCACTAGTGAAAGTATGAACCCCAGGCCTAGTTTCCTAGCATTGCAATACCGTTTGTGCTCACTTTTACCACTTGTTACCTTGCTGTTTTTATATTTTCAGATTACAAAAACCTATATCTACCATCCATATTGCACTTGTATCACCATCCCTTCGCCGAACTAGTGCACCTATACAATTTACCATTGTATTGGGTGTGTTGGGGACACAAGAGACTCTTTGTTATCTGGTTGCAGGGTTGTTTGAGCGAGACCATCTTCATCCTACGCCTCCCACGAATTGATAAACCTTAGGTCATCCACTTCAGGGAAATTTTCTACTGTCCTACAAACCTCTGCACTTGGAGGCCCAACAACGTCTACAAGAAGAAGGTTGTGTAGTAGACATCAAGCTCTTTTCTGGCGCCATTGCCGGGGACGTGAGTGCTTGAAGGTATATCTTTAGATCTTGCAATTGAGTCTTTTAGTTTCTTGTTTTATCACTAGTTTAGTCTATAAAAGAAAATTACAAAAAAATGGAATTGAGTTTGCCTCATACGCTTAATCTTTTTAATATCTTTCGTGAGAATGATGGAAAGGAAAATTGTTCTCAAGTGCTAGAAGAAGAAGTCTATAAAATGTTTGGCACTAAATCTTTGAATGATGAGCATGATTGCAATGTTGTTAGTATGAACTCCTTGAATATCCATAGTACTAATGATGATTGCACTAGTCATGATCAGAATATCTCTTATAAGCATGTCGACTTTTGTGGAGTGCATAGAGTTTGCAAGTACGTACCAAATAGGGAAAATAGATTTTGCAAGAGGCATAAGTATTTGGAAACTAAATGGTTGCAAGAAAGGCTAAATGTTAGTGCTGAAAATTAAAATATCTTCACCATACTTGTGAACTTTGCAATGAACATGGTCATTTAAATATCAAATGCAAATTGTTTCATGATCGAATCGTGTCCAAAAATTGTGATGACTTGATTTCCCTTGCACATCATAATGAACTAAGTTTGCTTTTGGGTTATGAAGAAATGAAACGGTCAAACTAAGCCTATTCCAGAATATAACCTTGAGAAATTCCTCGATATTGATCTAGAAGAAATTTATATGTGTTGTGCGGTGAATTGCATTGAAAATCCTTATATTGCAAATTACATAAAGAAAAGAAAACAAATAGAAGATGAAGAGAATACTAACGAAAGGGAAGAGACTTCCCAATATTCTCCTATTATTCCTTATGATGAATCAGGTAACGAGGAGGAGCCTTCTATTCAACCAGTCTCATTAATAAGGAGGTCCAAAAAGAGGATTGAACCCACACATGATGTGAAGAAGAAAAATAAAAGACGGAGAAGCAAAGGTAGAAAGGTATCCCTCCCAAATGATGTTGCTCCTATTACTCATTGCGATGATGATAATTGCTATACTATTGGTGCTATCCATACTATTAATGATGAGAGTTATTATGCTTATGATATGAAAAGGCACAAGCTTGTGGATGCTATGTTTGATGAGAATGACATGTTTGAGAATATATTTGCTGCAATTAATGTTTGTCCCAAGGTTGGGGTTGCTATGTTTAATGAAGATGATATTTTTAGCCTCCCAAGTTTTGATGAGCAAATTTATTATGATGATAGCATGCCTCCTATTTATGATGATTATTGTGATGACACGTATGCTATAAAGAGTAGTGATGATTATAGTTATAAAACTCTTCGTGATTATGATTACCCCTTTTCTGAACATTACTCTTTTAATGTGGAAACAATTTATAGTATTCAAGTCTCTTATGATACCCCCACTATTCTGAATGAGAAGAATTTTGCTTATGTGGAGAGTAATAACATTTCTATGCTTGTAGATCATGGAAATAATGCTTTAGGTTCTGGTTATATTGTTGAATTCATTCATGATGCTACTGAAAATTATTATGAGGGAGGAACATTTGCATGTAGGAATTGCAATAATAACAAGTTTCCTCTCTATGTGCTTAAAATCTTGAAGTTATGCTTGTTTTGCCTTCCTATGCTAGTTGCTTATTGTTCCCATAGGTTGTTTTCTCACAAAATCCCTACGCATAGGAAGTGGGTTAGACTTAAATGTGCTAGTCATATTCTTAATGATGCTCTATTTATGTTTCAATTCTTATCTTTTATGCGAGCATCATTGAAATCATCATGCCTGGCTAGGGGCGTTAAACGTTAGCGCTTGTTGGGAGGCAACCCAATTTTATTTTAGTTCTTTGCTTTTTTGGTTCTGTTTAGTAATAATTCATCTAGCCTCTGGTTAGATGTGGTTTTATGTTTTAATTAGTGTTTGTGCCAAGTAAGACCTATAGGATCTTCTTGGACGATAATTATTTGATCTTGCTGAAAATTCCAGAAACTTTCTGTTCACGAAAACAATTGTTTAAAATCACCAGAACGTGATAAAATACTGATTCCAATTGAAGCAGATCAATAATCAAATTATCTAGGTCTTCCTATTTTGGTAGATTTTTCTGAGTTCCAGAAATTTGCGTTAGTTACAGATTACTACAGACTGTTCTGTTTTTGACAGATTCTGTTTTTCGTGTGTTGTTTGCTTATTTTGATGACTCTATGGCTAGTAAAATAGTTTCTAAACCATAGAGAAGTTGGAATACAGTAGATTTAACACCAATAAAAATAAAGAATGAGTTCATTACAGTACCTTGAAGTGGTGTTTTTTTTCTTTCGCTAACGGAGCTCACGAGATTTTCTGTTAAGTTTTGTGTTGTGAAGTTTTCAAGTTTTGGGTAAAGATTCGATGGACTACGGAATAAGGAGTGGCAAGAGCCTAATATTGGGGATGCCCAAGGCACCCCAAGGTAATATTCAAGGACAACCAAGAGCCTAAGCTTGGGGATGCCCCGGATGGCATCCCCTCTTTCGTCTTCGTTCATCGGTAACTTTACTTGGAGCTATATTTTTATTCACCACATGATATGTGTTTTGCTTGGAGCGTCATTTTATTTTCTTTCGCCTTGCTTGCTGTTTGAATAAAATACCAAGATCTTAAATTCTTAAATATTAGAGTCTTCACATAGTTACATAATTATTCAACTACTCTTTGATCTTCACTTATATCTTTTGGAGTAGTTTGTCATTTGCTCTAGTGCTTCACTTATATCCTTTTAGAGCACGGCGGTGGTTTTATTTTGAAGAAATAGATGAACTCTCATGCTTCACTTATATTATTTTGAGAGTCTTTAGAACAGCATGGTAATTTGCTTTGGTTATGAATTTAGTCCTAATATGATGACCATCCAAGATGGGTATAATAAAAACTATCATATAAAGTGCATTGAATACTATGAGAAGTTGGATTCCTTATGATTGTTTTGATATATGAAGATGGTGATATTAGAGTCATGCTAGTTGAGTAGTTGTGAATTTGAGAGATACTTGTGTTAAAGTTTGTGAATCCCGTAGCATGCACGTATGGTGAACCATTATGTGATGAAGTCGGAGCATGATTTATTTATTGATTGTCTTCCTTATGAGTGGCGGTCGGGGACGAGCGATGGTCTTTTCCTACCAATCTATCCCCCTAGGAGCATGCACGTAATACTTTGCTTTGATAACTTGTAGATTTTTGCAACAAGTATATGAGTTCTTTATGACTAATGTTCAGTCCATGGATTATATGCACTCTCACCCTTCCACCATGACTAGCCTCTCTTGTGCCGCGCAACTTTCGCCGGTATCATACACCCACATATACCTTCCTCAAAACAGCCACCATACCTACCTATCATGGCATTTCCATAGCCATTCCGAGATATATTGCCATGCAACTTACCACCGTTCCGTTTATTATGACACGCTTCATCATTGGCATATTGCTTTGCATGATCATATAGTTGACATCGTATTTGTGGCAAAGCCACCTTTCATAATTCTTTCATACATGTCACTCATGAGTCATTGCACATCCTGGTACACCGCCGGAGGCATTCATATAGAGTCATATTTTGTTCTAAGTATCGAGTTTTAATTCTTGAGTTGTAAGTAAATAAAAGTGTGATGATCATCTTTATTAGAGCATTGTCCCAGTGAGGAAAGGATGATGGAGACTATGATTCCCCCACAAGTCGGGATGAGACTCCGGACTAAAAAAAGTGGCCATAAAAAAAGAGAGAAAAGGCCGAAATAAAAAAATAAAAAAAATAAAAAAATGAGAGAAAAAGAGAGAAGGGACAATGCTACTATCCTTTTACCACACTTGTGCTTCAAAGTAGCACCATGATCTTCATGATAGAGAGTCTCCTATGTTGTCACTTTCATATACTAGTGAGAATTTTACAAGAGCATAGCCAGACTATATGATTTTGTAGGGATAGCTTTCTTTGGCCATGTTATTTTGAGAAGACATGATTACTTTGTTAGTATGCTTGAAGTATTATTATTTTTTTGTCAATATTAAACTTCTATCAATATTTTGTAGGTATATGATTTTGTCTTGAATCTTATGGATCTGAATATTCTTGCCATAATAAAGAGAATTACATGGATAAATATGTTAGGTAGCATTCCACATCCAAAATTCTGTTTTTATCATTTACCTACTCGAGGACGAGCAGGAATTAAGCTTGGGGATGCTGATACGTCTCCAACGTATCTATAATTTTTTATTGTTCCACGCTATTATATTATATGTTTTGGATGTTTATGGGCTTTATTTTACACTTTTATATTATTTTTGGGACTAACCTATTAACCCAGAGCCCAGTGCCAGTTCCTGTTTTTCCCTTGTTTCAGTGTTTCGAAGAAAAGGAATATCAAACGGAGTCCAAACGGAATGAAACCTTTGGGAGAGTTATTTTTGGAACGGAAGCAATCCAGGAGACTTGGAGTGTACGTCAGAGAAGCAACGAGGTGGCCACGAGGCAGGGAGGCGCGGCCCCACCCTCGTGGGTCCCTCGTGGCTCCCCTGACCGACTTCTTTCGCCTATATATGTCCATATACCCGAAAACATCGGGGAACAGAATAGATCGGGAGTTCCGCCGCCGCAAGCCTCTGTAGCCACCAAAAACCAATCGGGACCCTGTTCCGGCACCCTGCCAGAGAGGGAATCCCTCACCGGTGGCCATCTTCATCATCCCGGCGCTCTCCATGACGAGGAGGGAGTAGTTCACCCGGGGGGCTAAGGGTATGTACCAGTAGCTATGTGTTTGATCTCTCTCTCGTGTTCCTATGATGTTTCTCCCCCTCTACTCTCTTGTAATGGATTGATTTTTCCCTTTGAAGTTATCTTATCGGATTGAGTCTTTAAGGATTTGAGAACACTTGATGTATGTCTTGCATGTGCTTATCTGTGGTGACAATGGGATATCACGTGATCTACTTGATGTATGTTTTGGTGATCAACTTGCAGGTTCCGTGACCTCGTGAACATATGCATAGGGGTTGGCACACGTTTTCGTCTTGACTCTCCGATAGAAACTTTGGGGCACTCTTTGAAGTACTTTGTGTTGGTTTGAATAGATGAATCTGAGATTGTGTGATGCATATCGTATAATCATACCCACAGATATTTGAGGTGACATTGGAGTATCTAGGTGACATTAGGGTTTTTGTTGATTTGTGTCTTAAGGTGTTATTCTACTACGAACTCTATGATAGATCGAACGGAAAGAATAGCTTCATGTTATTTTACTACGGACTCTTGAATAGATCAAACAGAAAGGATAACTTTGAGGTGGTTTTGTACCCTGCCATAATCTCTTCGTTCGTTCTCCTCTATTAGTGACTTTGGAGTGACTCTTTGTTGCATGTTGAGGGATAGTTATATGATCCAATTATGTTATTATTGTTGAGAGAACTTGCACTAGTGAAATTATGAACCCTAGGCCTTATTTCGTAGCATTGCAATGCCGTTTGTGTTCACTTTTACCACTTGTTACCTTGCTGTTTTTATATTTTCAGATTACAAAAACCTATATCTACCATCCATATTGCACTTGTATCACCATCTCTTCGCCGAACTAGTGGACCTATACAATTTACCATTGTATTGGGTGTGTTGGGGACACAAGAGACTCTTTGTTATTTGGTTGCAGGGTTGTTTGAGAGAGACCATCTTCATCCTACGCCTCCCACGGATTGATAAACCTTAGGTCATCCACTTGAGGGAAATTTTCCACTATCCTACAAACCTCTGCACTTGGAGGCCCAACAACGTCTACAAGAAGAAGGTTGTGTAGTAGATATCAGTATCATGCCGTTGATGACGGAGGTCATGCCGGTGCTTTGGAGATGGAGATCAAAAGCACAAGATGATAATGGCCATACCATCACTACCAAAAAACACTTATGTGATGATATGTGTTTATCACAGTAGGTCACATTTTCTCTCATGCATGTACATCCATGACGATTTTATGACATAATCAAAATAGTCATACCTATGCTATCTTACAAGTGTTCCGTGACAATACTCAAATTATCATCACGGAAGTGTCCACTTCCATGACGATAAATGGCGCATCATGGAAGTGCCTTCTTCAAGGTAACTGACACATGGCATCCACTGTAACGGGTCGTCGTTAAGCAATCTGGTTTCAGTTCAGATTCGATAACCCATTAATAGCCCGGACCAATGGGGATTTTCCATGTGTAAACCAGTGGAACCACGTGTCAACTCGACGTCACAATAGATGTCATTCATCCAATGGACGAGACGGGCCTAGGAAAAAGTGGCACGTGGCACGACCCAACAATGTCCCATTTAGGTTTAATAGGCCGGACCGTTTGACTTGGTCAAAAGTTAGCGGGCGGCCCATGGAACTCATGTTAATGGACTGTTTGCATATAGCCCATTTACGACCCGGCATGGCCTTTTCGAATACGGACCAATAGCGTCATGTGGGTCGTCCAATATAATTCCAGCCCTTTGTAACTTTCGGCCCATGCATAGCCCATGACATCTTTCAACCCATATGAGGCCTTTTGTATCTCTGGGCCCTTTAATGGCCCGTGGTGATGCTGGACCATAACGAACAGTAAATTGCTTTATACCATTAACAACCCTTGATTCAGTTGGACCGTTTCTAGCCCATGTTAACTTTCGGCCTTCTAAGGGCACATATATTCTTGGGCTCAAGGCGAACTTTGTATTGAAGATCAAAGAGAGAGAAGGGCCATCTAGCTACTAGCTATGAACCCTTAGGTTCGTGGTAAACTACTCAGGCTTCATCGGAAGGGCAGCAAGGTTGATGTAGAGGCCCTCCGTGATTCAATCCCCCTCCGGTAGAGTGCCACAAAAGGCCCCAAGATGGGATCTCACGGGAACAGAAGCTTGTGGCGGCGGAAAAGTATTTTTGGTGTGCCCTCTGACGTAAGGGGAATATTTGAGGATTTACAGTGCAAAGATTAGGGTTGGACGGTCTACAAGGGGCCCACAAGCCAGGGGCCGACCCAACCTGGGGCGCGACTCCACGGCTTGTGGTGCCTCGTAGGAGAACTTTGTATTGAAGATCGAAGAGAGAGAAGAGGCCATCTATCTACTAGCTATGGATCCGTAGGTCTGTGGTGAACTACTCTCACATTATCCAAAGGGCACCAAGGTTGATGTAGAAGCCCTGTGTGCTCGATTCCCCCTTTGGCAGAGTAGTAGAGAAGGCCTTTAGATGGTCACTTTAGGTGTGTGATTTTTGTTGTTCCGGCTAAGAACCCCTTAGATCTCTCTGCTTTGGGCCCGATGCTCGTGCCTCCTTATGTTCGTGACATGTGTTGTATACTTCTTTCTACTCATTCTCCTTTCTTCTATCAATGAAAAGATATGCAAAATTTGTGTATTCGCAAAAATGCAATATTTTTTATAGCGTCAGCATAGAAATGAGTACTTCAGAATGATTTAACCCAACTGAGAACATAATTCATTCATGGTAGTATGTTATTTGGGAATATTGCAGGAGTAGTTTATTCCGCTTGTTGGTATGTTGCAAAATGATGTTTCCGATGTTGCCACTCGTGTGTTTACCCTGGTTAGTGATTATTTGAGCGGACATCCGTGAAAAATTCATATTTCTGTTGATCTATGGGATTTCCAACATTACTTTATGAATCCGTCTGCAGAAGATCATACAAAATTAAAACAAGAAAATGGATGCGCTAACATGTAATGGCTTCATGCTAGTTGCTTAATCAATTGCTTGCTACTAAGCATTTCTTATCTAATCCAAGGGCAGGAAGAGAGGTGGAAAGTGTTGCTGTGTCAAATTGAGATTCTGTAGCATGTGAAGTGGAAAAAAAATCATATTCTGCCTGACAGCTTTCAAACATATATAAAAATAAATAATTCTAGATTTGTTTATGGTGCAATTATAAGCTTATTATAATATTTGGTTTACGCAGGTTGGGTAGATATATTTTGAATTGGTATTTAGAGAATGAACAACTTCTATGTAGGAGAATTCACTACTACTACTATACTATGTGTTAATTACAGAAATGGTGTGCTTTGATGATGCATTTACGAAGCACCTTCATATCGTATCAATGTACATTAAAAGTTTTTCTATTGGCATGGTGCTGCCTCCTCGTCTTGGGTTTCTTGGCTAATCCTCCACTATAAATCCACCCACTCCCATTGATTACAACTCGCCTAAACAAGCAACTTCCCTTTGTTGTTTAACCCCTCTATTGGCAATGGCTCGCAAGAAGGTGGTCCTCCGGTACATCCTTGCTAACAACTTCCGGTGAAGTACTTCGGAAAAGTGTCGTGAGGGCATGCAGAAAATTGCAGATGAGGTGGCCATCATGTGTAATGCCAAGGCATGTATGCTAGTGTATGGATAGGGTGAGGAGGTACCAGAGGTGCTCCTGTCTGACACTTAGGCGGTGGCTATCCTGAATCGGTACAAGAGTATGTCAGAGAGAAATTTCAGGAAGATGATGAATCAAGAGGGCTTTCTCAGCCAACACTTTGGCAGATCTAGGCCAAGGGCCACAAGTTCCAGGGTGTATGCAAAGACAACAAGACTAGAATCCCCCTGTTCAACAAGGGGAGCACCGGAATCCTCCTCCAGGCCAAGGGTCTCCTTCGCAAACGCACTTGAACTTGTGGCCCTTGGCCTGGAGCTTGCTAAAGTGTTGGTTGAGCAAGCCCTCTTTATTTACCATCTTCTTGAACTTCCCTCTAGCATATTCTTATACCAAGTTAGGTTAGCCACCGCCTCAACCTGGGATGGGAACATCTCTGGTATGGTCTTGCCCTTACCATACACAAGCACACACGCCTTGGTTTTGCACATGATGGCCACCTCATCCGCCTTCTTCCACAGACCGTCATGGTGCTACTTCGAAGTACTACGGTGGGACTTGTTATATAGGATGTATTGCAGGGCCACCTTCTTGCGAGCCATTTCCAATAGAGGGATTAAATAGCAAGGGGAAGGAGCTTGTTTTGGCGAGTTAAAAGCGATGGGGTTTGGTGAATTTATAGTGGACGGTCATGCAAAAGCCCAGCGCGAGGAGGCTGTAGCGTGCTAATCAAAGAACTTTTAAATGTATGTTGATAGGATAAGGAGGTGCTTCATATCGAGAAACATTTAAATGTACGTTGACGGGATAAGGAGGTGCTTCATAAATGCATCATCAAAGCATACCATTTCTATAAGAAAAAAGTCAATTTTACTACCCTAAAGAAAGTTGGTGGTTTACATAACCCCCTGATCTTTATTTCTGCTCCCTTCACCCCCTAAAAATACCATACTGGACAAAATCAGTACCTGTGTGGTTTGACTTGATTTATTGCTAACGTGGAAATGGTCAACAACAGTTTTGACTTGCGGGTGGGCCTCTCTCGTCAGGTGGGTGGCGATGGCCCAGCCGTCGGGCATCAGCATCCCTCTCCTCGCGCAGGAGGTAGCAGGGCAGTGACGCAGGCGGCACGGGGAGGCGAGGGGCCGGCCAAATATAAGGGTGGCATCCCCATCTGGTCTGGTTCCGGCCGGATCTGGAGTTCGGTCAGGGTATCAAGATGGAACAACGGTGAGCTTGTAGCAGCGATGGCCCATCCGTTGGGCATCGTTGTCCCTCTCCTCGTGCAGGAGTAGTAGGGCAGCGGCAACGGCGCCATGGCAGTGCACGCGGCAGGGGAGGCCAGATTCAGGGGTGGTGGCCTCATCTGGTATGGTTCCATCTAGATCCAGAGTCCAGCGGCAGTGTGATGATGGCACGAAGGTGAGCTCGTGGCGATGATGTGACCTATACCTGAGAGATATATGATGGAGAGTTCGGGTGAGGGAAGAGAGAAGGGAGAGGAAGGAGAAGCAGAGCGCTCACCAACGTTAGCCGCAAGTAGAGTGGTCGGGCGTGAGGGCCCGGTGCTTGGGAGGCAGGCGACTACGAGGGGAGGTTTGGAGGAGCTCCTCTATCTCAGCCTAGACTGACGAGAGAGACACACCCGTAGGTCAAAACTATTGGAAATACGCCCTAGAGGAAATAATAAATTGGTTATTATCATATTTTCTTGTTCATGATAAATGTTTAATATTCATGATAAAATTGTATTGACTGGAAACTTAAATGGGGATTTTCCACGTGTAAACCAGTGGAGCCATGTGTCAGCTCGACGTCACGATATATGTCATTCATCCAATGGACGAGACAGGCCTAGGAAAAAGTGGCACGTGGCATGACCCAACAATGGCCCATTTAGGTTAAATAGGCCAGACAGTTTGACTTGGTCAAATGTTAGCGAGTCGGCCCATGGAAATCATGTTAATGTCATGTTTTCATATAGCCCATTTATGACCTATTATGGCCTTTCCTAATACGGCCCAGTAGCGTCATGTGGGCCGTCCAATATAATTCCAGCCCATTGTAACTTTCGGCCCATGCATAGCCCATGACATCTTTCAGCCCATATGAGGCATTTTTATCTCTCGGCCCTTTAATGGCCTGTGGTGATTCTGGACCATAACGAACAGTAAATTGCTTTATACCCATTAATGACCCTAGATTCTGTTGGACCGTTTCCAGCCCATGTTATCTTTCGGCCTTCTAAGGGCTCATATATTCTTGGGCTCAAGGAGAACTTTGTATTGAAGATCAAAGAGAGAGAAGAGGCCATCTATCTACTAGCTATGGATCTGCAGGTCTGTGATGAACTAGTCACACATTATCCCAACGGTAGCAAGGTTGATGTATAAGCCCTCTGTGATCGATTCCCCCTTTGGCAGAGTACCAGAGAAGGCCTTTAGATGGTCAGTTTAGCTATGTGGATTTTGTTGTTTCGGCTAAGAACCCCTTAGCTCTCTGCTCTGGGCCCGATGCTCATGCCTCCTTGTGTTCATGACATGTGTTGTATACTTCTTTCTACTCATTCTCCTTTCTTCTATCAATGAAAAGATATGCAAGCTTTGTGTATTCGCAAAAAAATGCAATATTGTTTATAGCGTCAGCATAGAAATGAGTACTTCAGAATGATTTAAACCAACCGAGAACATAATTCATTCATGGTAGTATGTTATTTGGGAATATTGCAGGAGTAGTTTATTCCTCTTGATGGTATGTTGCAAAATGATATTTCCGAAGTTGCCACTCGTGTGTTTACCCTGGTTAGTGATTATTTGAGTGGACATCCGTGAAAAATTCATATTTTTGTTGATCTATGGGATTTCCAACATTACAAATGACCAACATTACTTTATGAGTCCGTCTGCAGAAGATCTTACAAAATTAAAACAAGAAAATGGATGCGCTAACATGTAATGGCTTCATGCTAGTTTCTTAATCAATTGCTTGCTTCTAAGGATTTCTTATCTAATCCAAGGGAAGGAAGAGAGGTGGAAAGTGTTGCTCTGTCAAATTGAGATTGTGTAGCATGTGAAGTGGAAAAAAAATCATGTTCTGCCTGACAGCTTTCAAACATATATAAAAATAAATAATTCCAGATTTGTTTATGGTGTCATTGTAAGCTTATTATAATATTTGGTTTATGCAGGTTGGGTAGACATATTTTGAATTGGTATTTAGAGAATGAACAACTTCTATGTAGGAGAATTCGCTACTACTACTATACTTTGTGTTAATTACAGAAATGTTGTGCTTTGATGATGCATTTATGAAGCACCTCCATATCCTATGAATGTACATTAAAAGTTTTTCTATTGGCATGGTGTTTCCTCCTCGTGTTTGGTTTCTTGGCTAATCCTCCACTATAAATCCACCCACTCTCATTGCTTACAACTCATCTAAACAAGCAACTTCCCTTTGTTGTTTAATCCCTCTATTGGCAATGGCTCGCAAGAAGGTGGTCCTTCGGTACATCATTGATAACAAGTTCCGGTGAAGTACTTCGAAAAAGTGTCACGAGGGCATGCAGAAAAAGGCGGATGAGGTGGCCATCATGTGTAATGCCAAGGCCTGTATGCTAGTGTATGGAGAGGGTGAGGAGGTACCAGAGGTGCTCCCGTCTGACACTTAGGCGGTGGCTATCCTGAATCGGTACAAGAGTATGTCAGAGAGAAATTTCAGGAAGATGATGAATCAAGAGGGCTTTCTCAGACAGCACTTTGGCCAGCTCTAGGCCAAGGGCCACAAGTTCCAGGGTGTTTGCAAAGACAATAAGGCTGGAATCTCCCTGTTCAACAAGGGGAACACCAGAATCATCCTCTAGGCCAAGGGCCTCCTTCGCAAACGCACTTGAACTTGTGGCCCTTGGCCTGGAGCTTGCTAAAGTGTGGGTTGAGAATGCCCTCTTTATTTACCATCTTCTTGAACTTCCCTCTAGTATATTCTTATACCAATTTAGGTTAGCCACCGCCTCAACATGGGATGGGAACATCTCTGGTATGGTCTTGCCCTTACCATACACTAGCACACACTCCTTGGTTTTGCACATGATGGCCACCTCATCCGCCTTCTTCCACAGACAGTCATGGTGCTTCTTCGAAGTACTGGGACTTGTTATCTATGATGTATTGGAGGGCCACCTTCTTGTGTGCCTTTTCCAATGGAGGGATTAAATAGCAAAGGGAAGGAGCTTGTTTTGGCGAGTTGAAAGCGATGGGGTTTGGTGAATTTATAGTGGAGGGTCAGGCAAGAAGCCCAGCGCGAGGAGGCTGCAGCATGCTCATCGAAGAACTTTTAAATGTACGTTGATAGGATAAGGAGGTGCTTCATATCGAGAAACTATTAAATGTACGTTGACGGGATAAGGAGGTGATTCATAAATGCATCATCAAAGCATACTATTTCTATAAGAAAAAAGTCAATTTTACTACCCTAAAGAAAGTTGGTGGTTTACATAACCCCCTGATCTTTATTTCTGCTCCCTTCACCCCCTAAAAATTCCATACTGGACAAAATCAGTACCTGGGTGGTTTGACTTGATTTATTGCTAACGTGGAAATGGTCAACAACGGTTTTGACCTGAGGGTGGGCCTCTCTCGTCAGGTGGGTGGCGATGGCCCAGCCGTGAGGCATCATCATCCCTCTCCTAGCGCAGGAGGTAGCAGAGCAGTGACGCAGGCGGCACAGGGAGGCGAGGGGGCGGCCAAATCTAAGGGTGGCGTCCCCATCTGGTCTGGTTCCGGCCGGATCAGGAGTTCGGCGAGGGTATCAAGATGGAACAACGGTGAGCTTGTAGCACCGATGGCCCATCCGTTGGGCATCGTCGTCCCTTTCCTCATGCAGGAGTAGTAGGGCAGCGGCAACGGCGTTGTGGCAACGCAGGCGGCGGGGGAGGAAAAGGGGCAGCCAGATTCAGGGGTGGTGGCCCCATCTGGTATGGTTCCATCTAGATCCAGAGTCCAGCGGCAGTGTGATGATGGCACGAAGGTGAGCTCGTGGTGATGATGTGATCTATACCTGAGAGAGATATGATGGAGAGTTTGGGTGAGAGAAGAGAGAAGGGAGAGGAAGGAGAAGCAGAGCGCTCACTGGCGTTAGCCGCAGGCATAGTGGTCGGGCGCGAGGGCCCGGTGCTTGGGAGGCAGCGGCTGCGAGGGGAGGTCTGGAGGAGCTCCTCTATCTCAGCCTAGACTGACAAGAAAGACCCACCCGTAGGTCAAAACTATTGGAAATGTGCCCAAGAGGCAATAATAAATTGGTTATTATCATATTTTCTTGTTCATGATAAATGTTTATTATTCATGATAGAATTGTATTGACTGGAAACTTAAATACATGTGTGAATACGTAAACAACATTGTGTCCCTAGTAGGCCTATACTAGGCTAGTTCGTTGAATGATGATGGTTAAGGTTTCCTAACCATATACATGAGTTGTCATTTGATAATGGGATCACATCATTAGGATAATGATGTGATGCACAGACCCAACCGTAAGCTTAGCATGAGATCGTATCACTTAGTTATTTGCTACAACTTTCTTCATGTCAAGTATATGTTCCTTAGACCATGAGATCATGTCACTCCCGGACACTGGAGGAATAGAAGCACAAAGAGAGCATCATAAAGCATGTGAAAAACACATCTAAGTCTATCCTATGCATAGGCATATTATGCGCAAACAAATTATCAAGGCAAGCAAAAACGAGCATATGCAAGGAAGAAGAAAGAAACTATAGCAATCTCAACATAACGAGAGGTAATTTAGTAACATGAAAATTTCTCTCATAATAATTACATGTAGGATCATAATCACATTCAACAATATAGCTATCAAATAAAATATTATCTCCATGATCCACATGCATGCGAAGTTGACACTCTCCAAAATAGTGGGATTATCATCAAATAAAGTCATGACATCTCCAATCCCACTTTTATCAAAAATTTCATAAGATTGATCACACTCCAAATATGTGGGATTATTTTTACCTAAAGTTGACACTCTTGCAAACCCACTTTAAATATTATTGCAAACATTACTACCAATATCATATTCATCACGAGGCTTAAATAAATCTGCAAGATCGTAAGAAGCATTATCACCCCAATCATGATCATTGCAATAAGTAGCGGACATAGCAAAACTAGAATACACAAGCTTGGGGTTTTGCATATTATTAGCACAATTGACATTAATAGAATTTATAATAACATCATTGTAATCATGCTTTTGATTTAAGGACCTATCGTGAATCACTTCATAAATTTCTTCTTTTAGCACTTCATCACAATTTTTAGATTCACGAATTTCAAGCAAAACTTCATAAAGATAATCTAGTGCACTCAAATCACTAGCAATTGGTTCATCATGGTTGGACCTTTTAAAAACATTAGCAAGTGGATGAGGATCCACAAACTTTTTGTTCTCGATTTTCGATAAACACACAATTACACCAAGCAAACAAGGAAACAAACCAATTAAGACATAAAGGCAAACGAAAAGGCAAACGGAAAAAGGTAAATATTTTTGTGTTTTTCTGAAAATGTTTTATAAGTGGGGGAGAGGAAATCGAGAGGCAAAAGGCAAATAATGTAATGAAAGAGATGAGAGTTAATTTGATATGTGGGTGGACCGGTGCTTAGGTGTTGTTCTTACTTGAACAAACCTCCTACTTATGATTAACCCTCCCGCAAGCATCCGCAACTACGAGAAAAGTATTAAGAATAAATTCTAACCATAGCATTAAACTTTTGAATCCAATCGGTCCCTTACGGAATAGCACATAAACCGGGGTTTAAGCTTCTGCCACTCTCGCAACCCATCATCTGATTGCTACTCCACAATGCATTCCCTTAGGCCCAAATATGGTGAAGTGTCATGTAGTCGACATTCACATGACACCACTAAGGGAATCACAACATACATACTATCAAAATATCGAACACATATCAAGTTCACATGATTACATGCAACATGATTTCTCCCGTGACCTCAAGAATAAAAGTAACTACTCACAAATGATAATTATGCTCATGATCAGAGGAGTATTAAATAGCATAATGGATCTGAACATATAATCTTCCACCAAATAAACCATATAGTAATCAACTACAAGATGTAATCAACACCACTAGTCACCCACAAGCCCCAATCTATAGTTTCAGTAACAAGATTGAACATAAGAGATGAACTACGGTTTGAGATGAGATGGTGTTGTTGAAGATGTTGATGGAGATTTCCCTCCCCAAGATGGGATAGTTGTTGGTGATGATGATGACGATGATTTCCCCCTCCGGGAGGGAAGTTCCCCCGGCGGAATCGCTCCGCCGGAGGGAAAAAGTGCTCCTGCCCAAGTTCCGCCTCGAGACAGCGGCGCTCCATCCCGAAAGTCATCTCCTTATTTTTTCTAGGTCAAAATGACCTATATACCAGAAGACGGGCACCGGAGGTGGGCCTGAGTGAACACAACCCACCAGGGCGTGCCTGGGCTCCCTAGCGCGCCTAGGTGGGTTGTGCCCACCTGGTGGGCCCCCTCTGGTACTTATTTGCTCCAATATTCCTCAAATATTCCATAGAAATTCTCTATGAAGTTTCAGCTTGTTTGGAGTTGTGCAAAATAGGTAGCCTGATGTAGCTTTTCCAGGTCCAGATTTCCAGCTGCCGGAATACTCCCTCTTTGTGTATACCTTGCATATTATGAGAGAAAAGGCATTAGAATTACTCCAAAAAGCATTATTATGGATAGAAACATGATAAATAACAGTAAGAAAACATGATGCAAAATGGACGTATCAGGCCCCGGAGGGATGGGATCCCCCGGTGAGCTGCACGAGGTAAAAAAAATGGCTTACCATAGTTGTGGTTTTTGAT
The DNA here is from genome assembly GCF_018294505.1 of Triticum aestivum. Taxonomy (NCBI): domain Eukaryota; kingdom Viridiplantae; phylum Streptophyta; class Magnoliopsida; order Poales; family Poaceae; genus Triticum; species Triticum aestivum. The sequence continues at coordinate 510,093,645 of NC_057814.1, forward strand.
TATTTGCAATGTGCTTGCTAATATGTTACGGTTGTGCAGGTGCTGGTAGATGTCCTTGATGATTCCGATCTCGCGGTATGTCCTGTGGACAACGCCCCATATATCGTTTTCGATGTCACGGTCCGTCCTGTGGACATTGCCCCGGAGATCGATTCTGATGCTGTTGTCTGTCCTGTGGACATCGCCCCAGAGATTGATTCCGATGTTGCGGTCCGTCCTGCGGACATCGCCCTAGAGATCGATTCCCATGCCGCTGTCCGTGCTGTGGTCATTGCACGAGAGATCGATGACAAGAAATAGTTGGTCGCGCCAATCCTTCAAGGTAGTTTGCGTTGTGTTTAATTACCAGAACGATGCGTGTTATCAAACCAACTTAGGGCTAGTGCACTGTCTTGTGTGGGTGGTACTTGCTACTTTTGTTTGATAGTGAATCATGTGAACCTTCTCCGAGTTATGGAAACAGATGTATCCTTACCAGCTTTTGATGTAATATATGGCATGCTTAGATGTAAGTTTGCCTGTTTATCATATCAGCACGGCTTGTTTGATGATTCTTGGTGTTAGTAGGCTAGCTACTTTGTGGGCTATAGTACTAGCAAACACTCAACGAAGAGAAACGTTGGGACTGATGAGCTCGTGGTACGCTTATAGGTCTGATCCGTCGTTGATCGACCAATAGCTCAAGCTCCTAAAATTGTAGGCTTAGCGATCGAGCAAACAATAGTCCACAATTATATATTAATTCACATCAAACTCAAAGAGTTGGTTCACGAATACATTCGCATTAATATCCAGCAAAATTGGCATGTACTTGTAACATGCGTGAATGTGTAAAAAATTTGTCGGAAGCGTGAATGTGTAGTGATGTCGTACTTTCGGAGTGGCTAAAGAGAGTGTGTATGTGTGCTAGACGGGTTGTTGAATTGAGAGAGATCTAGAGAGAGAGAAAGACCCTCCGGCCTCCTTCGGTTTGTAGGAAATTTGTAGGAACTCTATAGGATAGGATTTGCAAAGGAAAAATTCTTTTGATGCCTTTTGGTTTATAGGAATGGATTCCTATTCCTATGTAGGATAGGAATCAATGCTTCATATTTTGGAGGAAAAAAATTAGCCTAGACTCAATGGAAAAAATCCTATCCTATGCACCAAATAACATCTCTTTCTCTATAGGAATTGAGATGCATGTCATCTCACTTTCTATGATTTTCCTATTCCTATAAAATTGCTATCCTATGAACCAAAGGAGGCCTCATTTCTTTCTACTCCTAATCGTTAGATTGACAAAGGATATTTTTTAGAACACAAAATCATAGCAGTACAGAGACGTACAAATCCTAGGCGAGCCCGTTTGGCCTAGTGGGTTTTAGTGATATGACGTGCTATAGTGTCGTCCAGTCTTCGCGTGTGGTAGCAGTATTACGGGTATAATAAGTTTTCTTGAAGAAGCAGAATTCAACGAAGTCATGATGGTTCCTTCGTCCGACCAACTTACAGTGGGAAAGGTTGGGCCTGCGCTACGACCGGGGTGCACCAGGATAATTTTGTGCATGGCAAGTGGACCAGGATGGTCGACGTCCCACATGTCGGCGAATGAAATTATTCTTTCCGATATCGAGGATGAGCAACGAGTATTCATTGTTTATGTTTGATGAAAGCTATTTTCTCCACTGTTACGACGGAGGAGTGTGGAACACGGCAGCCCAGTGAACTTGGCATGTGCACAACTCCCTCCTTCCTCATGTACCATAGTGTTGACTATAAGGTTGGCTATAAGGTTACAACTTTTTCTCACTTTCTCTCTATCTATTTCCTCTCAAAAAAATTACCTTCTTTTTTTAGACACAATTGTTTTTATAACTCTTTTTTTAATTAGTTTTTTATACCTAGGAGCACGTGCGGAGACGGGCTCTGGTAGAGCCCACTCCTTGACTTTGCCAATGCCTCTCTCTCTCCTCCACATAAGCGAGCTTATGGCCCAGTATTGTACTTGTTATGAATGCGGGTAGCTGGCGTCTAAGGGGGGAGCGCACGCGGGAGGGGGAGCGGTTTTCTGGTGGGCCAGGGCGGTCAGAAGCGGGCTTGGAAGCGGTCCGGACTCCCGCATGGCCCACCTCACATTATCACCATATTTCTTGGAGTCCATGCGTGGCGGGCACGCAATCTCTTCTCCCTCCCCCATCTCTCTCTTCTCAGCCGACGCCTGCTGAGAGATTAGATTTCGGCTATCGACGGTTTATTCAATTGCAGTCCCACATGTCAGTGAAAATGCAAGACAACGCGTGTTCCCTCTGGTGAGCGGCGTGCGAGCCAGACTGTCGGGGGTGCGACATGAACGCGACAGGCGTGCTTTAAGTGTGCCGCCTCTTCCTTTTGAACTTGCAAAGTGTAACATTTTCGTGCAGTTGATCGATAGAAATCCAGAATAAAATGACGAGGGCGGGGCTTTCCCGCGCGTTAGGCGGGCTAGTTTGGCCTAGTGGGTTTGAGTGATATGACGTGCTATAGTGCCATCCACTTGCTCCATTTTTATGTAAGCAAGCGTCTCCACTCTTACATGGGAGGAGTGCGAAACAAGGTGGATCTGATTTTGATCGAGGGATAACTGTTGCCTGCGAAATAATGGAGCACTGTTAGCGATTATAGCATGATAGTTAGGGCATCTCCAGCGCTGACCCACAAATTTACACCGGCATCTGTCCGAGGACACTGATGCCAGAGGATGCCATCCAATGCTGCCCGCATACCTTTCAACAAATATATGAACTAACCGGACGAAATTCGTGCAAACAAAGCAAATTTCAAATTAACTGAAATGAAATTCATTACATTTCGAAAACTTTTCCTATAAACTAGACGAAATTCATTACATATTTCGCACAAACATACTAAAACCTACTGTAAACCTAATCTACACGATCGTCGGCGCCTGACCACCATGTCCGACCATGAGCCCCGAGAACTGACGCCTCGGCTATTGCCTTTGCCTCCTCCTCATCCGCCTCGGCTTTGCCCAGCTCAGCCTCGATAACCTCCTCCTCCGGAGCACGAGGTTCTGAAGATTTCCGCCTCCACGTCGCCGTCAAGCGGCTAATTGGCCGCCGATGTTTACCCCACCAAGCTTGGCGTCGACTGAGTGGAGGAGCGGTGGCCTTCCTGGGGCCAAAGCGGCGGCGACCTACCATGTACTACTCTTCCTCGCTGCCGGCTGGGCCCGCACACGCGTGCCGGCTTTGTGGTCATGGTGGCGAAGGGCGGCCGGGGGGAGCTGGCGATGTCCTTCGTCTGCTCCTGCGATAGTACATCCAAGAGAGCTTTGGAGCGCGCCCGAAGCGGAGCTGCCGATGTCCTTCGTCTGCTCCTGCGACAGTACGTCCAAGAGAGCTTTGGAGCACCGGGAGGCCATTGTTGGAGTGGTGCCGACAGAAGGAAGGGACCGAAGGAGAATGATTGTGTGTCTTTGGCTATGGCTGGGAGCTGGGGCTGAAGTTAATATAGCGGGCGAATGGCAATGAGCCATGGCAGACGGATGGACGGATGGCGCTAGAGTAGGTTCGTCAGTAGCCGCGTGTCATTAATGTGGGCGGCGGACGGACGAATGGCCATGGTGTCGTTAACGCGGAGCAGTCGGTTGCACCTGGATGCCACGCGTGTGGCGCTCTCTCGACCGTCGCGCTACTACAATGTCGGCGCCAGTGAGAGGTCGCGTCGGGCGTGAATGCGGCATTGACGTTCTGGAGTGACGGTGACCGTTTCAGGCGGGAAGCGCGCGCTAGCGATGGAAGGGGTTTCGGTAGGCCAGGGCGGTCAAACGCTGGCGTGGTGGTAAATCATGTGAACTCATGGATGATGAGCCTTTGAAGCGTACGCGACACGTATAGACAACCAGGCGTCCATGCAACTGCTCTTGTCGCCAGCTAGCCTTCGACGACCACCATTAGACACCACACAACCATGCATAACTTACGAATAATGGACGAATCGATCAAACACACACTCGTGTGCAGTGGCACTATGATCGGTCGCTCACGATACATATATAGGTACCATAGTACCCTCTCTAGCTAGGTTGTTTTATAGATTGTCGTTGTGATGGATGATATACAAGAGCAAGGTGCTGAGTCACGTCGTCGTGTCGTGTGCAGAGCCATGGCTAATGTCGGGCGCTCGGCGCCCAAGCACGAGTATGACGTTGGTGTTGAGCCTGGTGAATACATGCTCGGTGTCCGTGAAGGCCGCCAACAAACGTCTAAACAGTAATTTTAGGCACCGCCGGGGCGCGCAGGTGAAGGGCTTGCCGTTTGCAATGCGCCATGAGCAGGACTTTGATTGAGAGAGCGACGTGCATGCATTACCATGTTTTGATAGCGTGAGCGTGAATGTCTGCACGCGTACATGCTACTTGCGTCTATGGACGGTGTGTGCTAATGTGTGCATCACGTATAATATTAAAAAATCGGTTTGTGCATTTAACGCAAAGTATTTCATTTTTATTTGGCTGACGAGTGTGCGTTGCAATGACGAGTCCATGGTTTGATTCCTCACATACGCATAATTTTGGTTTTTATTTCTTTCTCCACTGACAAGTAGGCCCGCATAGATAGATAGATAGATAGATAGATAGATAGATAGATACAGAATACGAGTTGATCGATGAGGAGCATGTGGACTGTTTGACTGGTCAACCAGACAAATACGGAGCTATACGCTGAGCCAGTGACCGTAATAATCACCATATCTCATATATAATGACCGTATTAACCGTATTCTTAAGTACAATGATCAAAGTGAGCTATCAAGACAAGTTCGATGACCGCCAATGCATTTTACTCGGTAATAAATGACTAGGATTGAAGGGGAATCCAAATTTCCTTCATCGTCTGTCCTTGAGCTCTTGACAAACCAATGCACTATACGGTTGTCCGGCCACTCTGCCCCAGAGCTCTCACTAAGCGTCGTTCATGCCACCGCGCTGCACACTAACCGTAAGGAAGCAATGGCATCCCGCCGCGCCGAGTTCCTCGCCACCCAGGACCGCACACAAAATGGTAGGGAAGCGATGGCATCCCGCCGTGCCGAGTTCATCGTTGCTCGCGACCTTACACCTACGTGGGCGGACTTTGAAGCTGCCAAGGCCGAATGGGAGGTAGAGCAAGAGGCGGCCAAAGCCACACAGAGGGAGCAGAAAAGGCAGAAAGCATTGAAGAAAAGAGTGGCCCGCCGCCGCAAGAAATAAGAGGACGCACGCACTGCTGCGGAGAGCTCGGCGGAGATCCAAGCACGGTGGGGTGTCGTCGACAAAGCTGGGAAGGAGAACGACGGTGTCTGGTCAGCATGTGAGAAGTAGTAGTACTAGTAGTTAGTGTGTGTGTCTGTGTCGCCCGTACGTTTGTTTAATTAATTACGAGCATGTACTAGTACTAGTTACTACTGTAGTTTTTAGAGCCAATTACTAGTACATTAGCCTAGACTCAATGAAAAAATTCCTATCCTACGCATCAAATGGCAACTCTTTCTCTATTGGAATTGAGGTGCATATCATCTCACTTCCTATAATTTTCATATTCCTATTAAATTCCTATCATATGAACCAAAGGAGGCCTCCGCTGGAGTACAGTACTACTGTAGCTAGCAGTATTATTGGTACAGTAATTTTCTTCAAGAAGCGAAATTCAACGAAGTCATGATGGTTTCTTTGTCCGAGCAACTTTACAGTGGGAAAGGTTGGGCCTGTGATTTGATGGCTCATTAGTCATTATTATTGTGACGCGGCGACCGGGGTGACTCTCCCTTGGAGTTTTGCGTGCATGGCAAGTGGACCAGGATGGTCGACGTCCCACATGTTGGTGGATGGAAGTATTCTTTCCGATATCGAGGAGCAAGGAAACCGCGTGGTATAGTATCACTGTTGATTTATATTTTTTATGAAAGCTAGCGTTTCAACTTTTACGACGAAGGAGTGCCAAACACGGCACGTGCTAGATGTCCCACACGTAAGCGAAAGGAGTGGGACATGAATAGCGTGGTAGAGCGTCTCCACTTCTTCCACTTCTAGGTCGGAGACCACACGTAGTACTAGTGGTATGAACGATACAAAGTGCGACCCGAAGAGAAAGACACGTCTAGTTGAAATGTCTCGGGCTATACACGTAAACAAATATAAAACCTAATGTGTGTCTCCAATTAATATAGTAGTAGAGTACTTAGGCACGTACATCATAACATCACCGTGCATTGCACGTACAACATTTAGTGGCAGTAAGAGACAAATGCCTATATACCACGCATGTTCATACTATTTGTGCCTTTCTACTTCACTTGATGCGCTACATTACTCAGGTTCGTATGTCCACTCCTAGGTACATGTCCATCTCGTAGTTCCAGTCCCACGTGTTCTTCATAGATGGAACGATCCATAATGGTGGGCAACGGGAGTCCATATCATCGCAGCTTCTGAGTGTGGCTCCCCACGATGGAGACTCATCCAAACTGAAGCGGCATAGATCAAGGATAGGGGCGTTCAAGATATGAATCCGTCGGTGTGCAATGAAAACGCACCCGTTCTTCATGATCGGTAGGCCGTCGACGTTGTGCACGGAAGGTGGCATCGTTTGCACTATGGGGTAGTTGTCCCCGATGAAAATCGACTACTCTTCAAGTGTGTTTATCCGCACCCAGGTAGCATCACGGGGGTCGAACACGCCGTAGTTCATCTACACCTGGCATCTCAAACCTGGATACATGCTGACGTGCATGGTTATGGTCCATGCAGTATAATCAGGTGATGTAAGCAGGCGATGCGGATTAAAATAAAATACTTTATATTGCTTATTTCTATGAGGGGGAACGGAAGCAATGTATAGACCAGCTGCGGCACGGGCGACGAATGGACACCCTCGTGCTAAAACTTGGTGGAATGGATGCGATGCGGGGCGGCCGAGCTTTCGGACGGTGCGGGGCAACCGGGAGCAGCAAGAACGGGTGTGGATTTGCGGCAGCGGGGAGTGGAGGCACGAACGGAAGCGAGCGGCAATGAGTTTGCGCCAAAGGAAACGGAAACCGGTAAACACAAGGTAAATCCCATAGATATGAAGGAAATGAGCCCACGAATTCGGGATCCAAAAAAAATCCTGGACAAGTGAATTTGTGGGATCTATTCAGGCCGGCAAAACGGCATCCGTCCCGTAAACCTGGCCCGTACAAAATGAGTGTTGGCACTAAGCCTGTATCACTGTAAAATTGTACGAATATCCAAAGAAACCATTAAGAAATATGGAAATTATCCGAGGACGAGATCACATGCTGAATCAAACAAATTCTGAATTGCACCAGTTTTCTTGGTCTTGTTTTCGAAGGTCTGAAGCATTTCTATACAAGTCTGCAGGTGGATGCTTTACTCCCTCATGTCTCAAAACCAGAGACATTTCGTCCAAAACCAGAAATGTGTGGAAAACCGCTGACGTGTCACTGGTTTTCTCTCTTCTCCTCCCCTGTGTCTCGCCCACACGGTGGCGGCATTTTCTCGGGCACCTTCTGTGCGCTCACCCAGCACACCAACGACGATGCAGCACTTTCGCCAGGCTCCTGTTGTTGCTGTCGCTGTAGCCTAGCCTCCGCTTTCGTGCCAGTGCTGCTGCTGCACATGGATGACCGACGGACCACACCGAGTCCACGGCCGACGTGCCGCCCGGGAAGCTCGAGCTAACGAAGGCCATGAAAGGGCTCGCAGCATCGCTTGGCGTGTTTCTCGCAACATCGGAACCACTGACTGCATCGATGGCCGCATGGCCGATGTGCGGCTCATGCACAGCACGACCCCCCGAATTATATACCCGTACCTGGTCAGCATACTCTTTCTCCCATTCCTCATGCGCTGCTTCCCCATCCAGTAGAGCCATCAACTTCTCACTCTCGTAGTCTCGTTGACATCCAGCCGCCGTGTCCCACAACCACCCCGTCACGCTCCGGCCGCCCGAACCCGCCCAACTTCCGCACCACCGGCCCGTGCGGCCACTCGTACTCGTACATGCCATCGTTTGAGAGTTGCTCCTACACCAGCAGGCTTGCCACGCCGTCCTCGCTCATCACGTTGCACAACAGCTTCACCACATTCCCGTGCTGGATCGAGCTCGGCATCCCCACCTTGTTGCCGCGGCCTCTCGCCGCGCCTCTTCTTCTTCCACCTCGAGCTGCCTCGCGCAGCTCTCTCTCTTTCTTTTGTCTCACACAGGAACACACACACTAGAGGAAGACTCAACACACACGCGCGCATATACCAAAAAAAGCACACAAGCTTTGCCCAGAGGCACTCTTACTTGGCAGCCACAAACACTACATTGTTTTCCCAGCCCTCACGGCCTCTCATTTCATTAACGCAATGCAATGTATTTATACGAAGGACCTGGCACTCACGCACGCACTACCCTAGCCTGCACACTCGGCCACTTATCCCACTAAGCCATGCACTAAGCTAACCAGTACTTGCATGCACCTATTCTATCTCCTTGATTCGCTCCAACGTCCAGACTACTCGACGACCACCTGACCAAGCAAACTGCATGCATGCACACTAACAAACTACTCCCTCTGTCCCACAATATAAAAACGTTTTTCAAACTATATTAGCTCGAAAAACGTTCTTATATTATGGGACGGAGGGAGTAGTACACTAGTTCATTCTGCCGGCCTGACTCCAGTGTGCCTTGCCGCTTCACGCGACCGTGCCGCATCCCACAACACCGCGGCTTCACACTGCAATCGACATCTCACCATGCTCGCTGCATCGCACAGCAGCCCGGCATCTCGTCTTCTCCGCACACTCAACAGAAGCTTCCACGACTAGCTACTCCCTAAACTATCTAAGTTACATGTAGACCCAAAGCTAAAACATTCAATACATCGAATCAAGATTAAAGCTAACACACCTCAGCGTCGAACTTGTGGCATGGTACAGGGTGGCTGGCGGAGCTCGCACACGGCGCGACGGGCGCGTCCCTGGCGCACTGCGGGTGGGGCTCCACCGTCAAGAGCTTCGTTTTTGGGCATCCGCCATGATGCTCCCGTTCGTCCTCGACGAGCCCCTCGCCACGCGCACCATGGCGGAGGAGGGGGTCAACGTGGAGGTGGCGAGGGACGAGGTTGAAATGTGGCTTCTCCACGTGCGCGAGTGGCCATGGTGCAGCTACCACTAGCGCGGGATGGACGGTTTCGAGCTCGGCAACGTTGCCATGGGTGTGGGATAAGGCAGACAAGGTCCTCAAGGAAATGCTTTTTGTTGTATGAGAGAGAAGAGGGGGGAAGGAGAGAGAAAACCAATACCTCAAAAAAATGTGAAACCAATGACACGTCAGCAGTTTTTGTCACAATTCTGGTTTTGGACGAAATGTATCTGGTTTTGAGGCATGAGGGACTAAATGTCGACCAAAAATAGGTGAAGGACTAGATGTCTACTTCTTGTAAATTCAAGGGACCAAAAACATACTTTTCTGTTTCTATAAGGACGTGAACGTGGCTAAACCTCGGCAAAGTGTGTGTGGATAGGGGTCTTGGAGTGGAGGAGGAGGTGGTGGTGGACGTTGGGGAGGTGGGGGTCACAGAGGCAGGGGCGCAAAGGTACATGATGAGGCACATGGAAACAACGACCATGGTACAGGTCGATGAATCGATCGTAGTGGATGCAAAGGTGAAATGATGAGAAGTGGTGGCAATAGACATATTACCAGTAGCTAGAGAGAGTGCAAATAATCGTGGCGGTGGTGGCAATGTGCAAGGCTAGCAGATGAGTAACGGTGGCGGTGGTGCTAGCGACATTAGTGGTAGCCCAGTTGGTACTGGAAGGAGATGTAGCACCAGTTATCGTGTCATACGTCACCACAAAATTATTGTATAATGTTGAGTTGCCACAAAGCCACATGGTGATTCAAATAAGGCATAAGCTTCGTTAGACACAAAAATTATATGACGAGTTGTGAATATTCCAGATTTATATCGGATTGGCTTAAATGCCTAGAAAGAATGTTATAATTATTGTGAGTACATATGTCTGCTTCTATGATTGTCATTTTGTTGATATGGCTATCATTTGCTTATTTACTTTGAATATATCTATATATCTGGTGCAAGGAATCAATTGTTTTTTTTTTCTTGCGAGGAAAGCTCCGGCAAGTACATGTAGCAGTGCTCAGATGATTAGCTTCCTTGAGGCAGAACCAACCCATCAGGGTTCAAGTTCTAGACATGCATTGGTGATTGCATTTTTCTGAATCTGTTTCAGGCCTTTCGACGATGTGCATTATGTGAGGGGAGACATTCCCGTCTACTACGAAGGCATCTGTAGCGACTTCATCAATTTCAAGATGATGTGCCGGCTCATTTTCTCGAGGTGCTCATAGGGATAGAACATGCGTGTGCGCGTGCGTTTATAGGGGTGAGCGTATGTGTGTATGTATGAGCATCTGCGTCTGTACTATGTTAAAAAAAGTACGCATAATTCTGACACGCAAATATTTACAACTATAGCAAACTTGCGCTACCTAGCTTAACCAGACATCTAAAAAAAAGGTCGGTCCATATCTTCTAGATGGAAGTAATTATTGCCTTGGAATGTATGCTGATAGTAATTACTTTTTCATTTACCATATGAATCACTGGTGGTCATCTAGTACCTTTGGTCAATCCTGAATATATGGAACCACATTTAATTCACATATAGGAAAAATTGGTAGAACTTAACTCACACAACATGCATGACCAATCGGTTTAATTGCGTACATGTCTTTGTAAATAAGTAATTTCAGTTCATCTATGCATTATGAGATAATTTAAGTATGTTACTTACTGATTTTTTTTTATAATAACTTGGTTAAAATTGAATGTCATTTGAATAAGCATCCATCTTTAGAACATATTAAACTTGAAAATTAATTTGGTAATGTATAGCTAAAATAAGCATATACTGTTAATAAGATTCATGTGGCTCTTGAGAGAAACCATTCTTTTATCGCATTTTTGGCTCGGCCGACTACTATGAGCATTCCATGTGTCAATTTCAGAAATATTGTGCTTTAATGATGCATTTATGAAGCACCTCCTTATCCTATCAACTTACATTTAAAAGTTTCTGGATTAGCACGCTGCATCTTCCTCGTATTGGGTCTCTTGGCTGATCCTCCACTATAAATCTATCCACCCTTATTGCTTTCAACTCACCAAAACAAAGCAACTCTCCTTTGCCGCTTTATCCCTTTGTTGGAAATGGCTCGCAAGAAGGTGGCCCTCCGATACATCCTCGATAAAAAGTCCAGATGCAGTACTTCAAAGAAGCGGTGTGAGGGCCTAAGGAAGAAGGCGGAGGAGTTGGCCATCATGTGCAAGGCCAAGGCCTGTGTGCTAGTATATGGCGAGGGCGAGGCGGCACCGCAGGTGTTCCCGTCCCCCGCTGAGGCGGTGCCTGTCCTGAACCGGTATAAGAATATGCCGGGGGGGAACTTCAAGAAGACGGTGAATCATGAAGGCTTTCTCAACCAACATTTTGATAAGCTCCGGGCCAAGTGCCACAAACTCCAGGGCGTCTGTGAAGACAACGAGACCAGAATCCTCCTACACAAGGCCATGCTCAGAAGCAACCTCTCGAGCCTTGATGGCCTCAACATCGAGGATCTCACCAATGTTGGCCGAAAGCTAGAGGTGATCCTCCAGAGCATGGGGGAAAGCATCACAAAAATTAGTGGCCAACCACCTGTCTTCCAGCCCCAGGAGCCATACGTCACCAACACCATGGACATGGGGTCTCCAGCAATGTATCACGCACCACTGCCAGCTCCATACGTCACCGACTACATGCACACGGAGTCTTCGTCGACTTATCACGCGCCACCACCAGCTCCATACATCACTCACAACATGGACATGGGGTCTTCGATGATGTATCCGGCAGCAGCAACAGTTCCCTATGTCACTAGTGGCATGGACATGGGGCCTCCCACGATGTTTAAGGCTCCGCCGCAGCGACAAGAGGATTCACTTGACATGATGAGGTATGGAGGAGACCTTAACGCCCTGGTCTATAGTGGCCACAATTCTAGTGGCCGTAATGACACCAACACAAGCACAGTCTTCCCTAGCAGTGATATTCACCCGAAGAGGTCATTTGAGGTGGGGTTCGGTTGGCAGTTCGGTGGCACTGATCCTGAAGCGTCTTCTTCAAGTCCTTTCCCCCCAATGTAAGCAAGGAGAGGATACATGTAATCCCATTAATAATAAGAGACATGTAATCTTGGTTGTGTTCTTTGAGCGCAAGCATATTTCATTTAGTCATTGCAATTGTTATTATGGATATCTTCAATGGTCTGTTTGTTTGATCTCCGTGATTTATCTGGTTCCAACTTCTATGTTGCACCTACTCTTTGTGTAAACATGCATGCTTTTTCAGGCATACCTTTTTTGATGATAGTTTTTGTTGACCCTTGACGTCGCATCAAGTGATACAACCATGAAGAGTTCACTCCTGGTTTCTGCGTAGCTAGATGCGCACAACCTATACAAATCACCATAGTTCTAGGAAAGTGAAAACACATGGCATTGTTTGACACAAAAATAAGAAAAACTTCAAGAAATGGAGGACCGATCCGATGACTACACCTTCATCCATGTTAGGTAAAGAACTCCTTAAAAATCACCTCATCTATTGTGACATGCCTAAGCGGAGCTATATCAAAAACACCTAGGTATGGACGCTAAGTGGGGGCATTTCCCAACCACGAGTCCTCCCAAAACCTAACATGTGAGCAATCCTTGATAGTGATAGTTTCGGACTAGAGAATAAGTCGTCTTCGCTTCACAAAAACAACCAAAAAGTGGGAGTCCTCAAGTTTCCTCTAGACCTAGGATAGAATCTTAGAGCCCATCTATATAGTACTGAATATATCATGGCATACCTCATCCTTGGTAAGAAGCTTGAATAACTATTTATGGATAATACATATTTGGGGATTTCTCTCCATGCCAATCTCGAAGGCCTAATACCTTTGGAAATGAAATGAATGAGCTCCTTCAAAATGTTCCAATATATTATAACAAATATTCCGATTTACTAAATGGCACTTTAGCACATTGCCGAAGAAATCCGTGAGGCATTCGGAGACCACTGGAAAGGCGTATCCGACAAGAAATGCTAAAGGGGCAATGGAAAATGAGGTTCTCAATGGTCTCTTCAACAACATTACATGGGATGTAAGCATAGTTGTTAGTGACATTAATATTTCTCCGCTTTTGCATATCTAGTGTATTAAGCCTATCATAAAGAAGCAACCATAGAAATACTTTTAACTCCATTTTGGCACTTCAAAGAAATACATCACGTAAATAATCATATTAGAAAGCACATAGTTGGTAAGGAGATGTCCTCCTCCATAGGAAAAAATGCACCCCTTTCGAACTATTGAGACACTTTATATTTGTTCCTCTATGTGTTTCCACTCCTACTGGTCTCTCACAGGTAGACACATTTCTATTATATGCAACAAATTCCTATTTCTACTTGACCTTTAAAATTGTACATTTGACACTTTCTCTTCTTATGGTATATAAGTAAATGGTTGTGCAAAAGAGGCTAGAAGAGAGGTAGAATTGCTTCAATGTTCAAGGACTAGCACGATGATAATAGGATGGAAAATGGAGTGAGACGATACCCACGATAATGGGATAAGGTGAATGAGTACAAAAGCCATACAAGATATGAGTCATGGCTAGAGCTATAGATAACAACGAGACAAGGTGTATATACTTTGAGTTTACCAAGTGGTTCTATGTTTTCAGTTTGCCTAAATGATAAGAAGATATGTGTTTTTAGGTGGCATCCAATTCTAAACATGTAATCCTTCCATGTTTTACAAACTGCAAATGGGCATGCCTAAAGCATGGAGAAGGTAAGTGTGGTGGTTCACATGTTTTTTTGGGGGGGGGGGGGGTCATGACAATAATGAGAGTGGATAAATGAAGTTATAGTGTCATTCAGAATGATTTCAAAATTCAAGTTAAGTGGAAATTTAAGGACATACATCAAGGCTAGCTTTATGTGACAGAAACAGAAGAAAAGTATGATTGTTTTAATGTTGATTCACTGCTAGAGGCAAGGGAATAGAAAAAAAATCAAGCATAGGAATTGCACTCCATAAGTGTCGTTCAGTTTCTAGAATGATGCATCGGTAATGTGGTACATGTTACTTATAACTCGCCTCTATATAATGTTTAACATGCTACATTCCATGTTTGAATATTGAAACGGCAAGAACATGATGAGGGGAGCGGGGGCACGTTTCATATGTAACGAGTGTTACAATATTGAGAGGAACTACTGTGCGAAGATCTAGGTAACTAATAAATAAATGATAGGCAATAACATGTTAGCGGTAAGGGGACAAGTCAATACATCTAGTCAATCTGACCTACAGCCGGATGGACGAAAAATTGGATGGCAGATGAAAGTATGTACTTCTTTTGTAAAATATGACGATGGATCAAACCAAGAATATAACCTCCCTTTATTAATATGTATAGATAGTATTGATCTTCTAAATTGATAGTTATGCTTGGATGATAGGTATTTATCTTGTGAAATGCTAGTTGTGCTTGGACGACAGTGGTACTCATCTTGTAATTTGCTACTGGTATTATTGGTTGTGTGCATCCTAACTATGCAAAATACTGGGTGTGTGCTCATTGTACTTGTCTCCCCTTGATGCTTCATTTTGAGCCAATAAAATCCAGCTTTGTCAAAAAATGCTAGTGGTATTGATCTTGGAAATTCATAATTGATAGGTATTGATCTTGTAAAATACTAGGTGTGCTTGGATGATATGTTTATCATGTAAATTGCTAGTAGTATTGATCTTGTAAATTTGTAGTTGTGCTTGGATGATAGGTATTGATCTCGTGAAATACTAGTTGTGCTTTGATTGCTAGTGCTTGTGGCTATAGTTGATCTTGCAGATTGTCCAAAGTTCACCATGTCCAAATTTAGTTCTTCGATGATAGTGTATTTATCTTGTAAATTGCTAGTTGTGCTTGATGCTTATATTGCACTTGTAAATATCCCAAGGTTAAATCTTATCTAACAGGATATGGCATGGAAGGTATGTATGTATAGGTGCACAAGAAGCCTTTCGAGTGGACCATTGTTCATTATCTATCTAGTAGAGGGGTTCTTAAGTTCGGTGGTAACAAACTATTCTTTTTCATACACTTGTAACCATTTGTGTTTTTCTTTTAGTACTTTTACCATTTATCTAACGCGTTTTTATTTTGCTTTTGTTGCACATATTGTCACCTGCAACATAAGGATGCAATTTAATGAATTAATAGGAGGGAGTGTGCTCTTTGAGGGTGTTGGGGGCACATACAACATTGAACTGGAGAAATGATCAAAAAGGAGCCGCAAGGGAGGCGAAGGATGGGACTTGTTCATTACTGACAATGGTCTAACAGGGGGAAAAATGATATGTTTTTCCATGAGAGGACCAATGCCCAAGATGAATATTCTCTATGCCGACAATGGCGAGGCTGGCGCATTTGATTCTACCGTCTTCGCCCAAACAATGAGGCTCAACGACGATGAGGCTAGACACCTCCTCGACATCCTACCACCAAGCAATATCTACATCGGAGTGCCATTTGTGACCCATTTGAGAAAGACAAATCTTATCAACAAACACATGATAATATGTTTTGTAAAGTTATTTACCATTTTATATTTTTTATGTCCATCACACGTGGCGGTTTGACATGAGTGCTCTTTTCTTTTTTCATCGACGATGCCATCATAGAATTATCTAATAAGATAGCTTCCAGCACTACCATCCCGAGTGATGAAGGCCTTGTTGGAGTATGACTCGAAGAAGTGGGCGTCAACACCACTGCGTACAAGACGCACAGGGACGATTGCATTGTCATCAGCAAGGAGGTGTGGGAGGAGGTCATTGTGAGAAAAAAAATCTACAAGTCCTACGTGGAATAACTTGAAGATGATGATTGTCATTGACATCAATAAGCTCCAAGGATGTGAGGTCAATAATGCGGGATCGGATGTTTGCTAAAATGCATCGTTGTTTATTGATGATGAAACATTGAGGTTGGTGGTAATGAAGATGAATTCCTCCTCCGACAGAGTACCAGATCAGGACTGAAAACAAATATTGCCCTGAAATGCGAAATGTCGATGGCAAAAAGAAATGCACCATAAATTGGGTATGAGTTTTGGGGGTATATAAAACCATCAGGCACCAGAGGCAGCTGATGGGTGCCCTAGGGGCCGTAGACGCCGGCAGCATCTGGGCGCCTACACAGTGCGCCTACGCCCATGGGCCACCCTAGGTGTTGGACTTTGGTCCTCCGGTGTCGTGAAATTTCCTACCAGGTTTTGTTGGAATTTTCATGGAGCTTTGGTTTTTTTTCTAAAATTCAAAAATAACTAAAAAGGGGAACTGATTTATAGGACAATGCATACTTCAAGGATTATAGGCATGAAACATACAAAAAAATAGATACCTTGGAGACGTATCAACATCATGTGCTCATCCTCGAGCATGAAGATCATAACAAAGATAAATTTTGTCTCTAAATGCTACCTATCATGAACTTGATTAACTGATGCAAACACATTTAGTAAGTCTAAACCAATAATAAAGATGTTTGAAAATGGTTTATATTAAAATATTAAACTACCTCAATGCATATAAAAGAAGTTCTCACATATTCTTTGATAGCCAAATGCATCAAATCTAAATCACCAATGTCAAAGGTTTAGGAAGAATGTCAATATTTATGGGCAACAAAATGATAATCTTCTATAGGTAGTATGTAAAGATGGAAATCACTTCTAGGTTAACCCGAGATACAGGACGGAATACAATCACTTGTTTCATGTTTGTGCTATTTTAACCAATCAACATGTTATGAAGAATCTCAACATAATTTTAGATCACATGCCCTAATCATTGCCAGGAGAACATAATGAGGAGTTATAAGAAGTCAAAAATAGAAAGCGCTACACTTTTGTATTTAATCATTAGGCCAAGAGGAAGACTTCATAATCGATAGTAATGCAAGGAGTAGCGGAAATTCATTATGGGTCATACTACTATATGATCCTATTATCTAACTCGTTGGTGCATATAGGGATCAGCGCACACTATTGTATATGCTTGAGTATTATGGCAGGAAACAGCATTATCGAACAGTGCCGCTGCGCCTTGTCAGGTAGCCATTATTGCTGGAGCCGACCATGGTCTTCTACGATCCCGACGTTTGCTCATCTTCTTGGACCGGGTTCTTGTTTCCTGGATGTGTGTGGTGGACGTGAGTCGTACTCCATCCAATCCAATTTATTACATCGTCCTTTTGACACACCCCCTAGCAGCCATTTCCTGCACCCCGCACTGTTTCCAATTCATCGAAGTACAGCAATGGCGACATCTTGTTCTTCGTCTCCCATAGCAGTGAACACGGATATGCTCCCAATAATCCCATATCCTCGCTGCGGTCGTTATGTCTTGGAGACATATCCACCGGTGGCAAAAATTAAGGCCGCCCTACAAGTGCATCTTGTGGAGGGTAAGATCTTGAACCAGATCTTTCCTTTTCCGTTGGTACAATTGATGTAGTCACAATTCGTTTACTTGTTTTTCTTCTCGTGATTGTAATCTGGTCAATGTCCCTTCTTCGAATGATAGGACACATGTCCCGCTATACTGGAGTCTGTCGCAGCTGGCCGCAGTTTTGCGCCTCCGTCACCATCTTTGTCTGGATCTCAGCTTGACAAGCCAAGAGAGGATCCGGGTTGCCTCATCAATTCTTCTCTTTACAAATATTCTCACGGATTGCAGCAAAATCCCGGTGCTCGAGTGTCGTCCAACGGAGAACTGTCAAGGATAATGCTCCTTGTGGCCGCAACGAATTTGATGGTTTCTGTTTCAGTGATGGGGCTATGTATCCTGGTCCTATATTTGGTCACCTCCCTCGGACGATTCATCCCAATCGGCGTGTACTCTACTACGCACCTCGCTTCTCTCCTTCATATCCGAGGCCGGCGAGGCACCCCCGTCCGAGAAGATCAGCAACCTGCACATGCATCAGACGAAACACCACTGGAGTTGACTAACCGTTGTCACAACCGCCGTGAAAAGGGTCAAGGAAGCAAGGCCTCGCCCAGAAATCGCCAGTGGTGCTGCCATCCATTTGTGCTGCCTCGCTCTACAACTCCATTTTTCCTCCCTGACCCCTTTTCTTTAGTTCTAACAAAGTGCATGTGTTGTTGGTTAATAAAAACACGAGTTTCGATAGGCTGAAGGAAATATACTATAAGTAGGACAAAGAAAGACCCTATAAGAGACCGGAACTCAATACGATTCAACCAATCAAAATTGTTTGCTAAAGATACCCGTTCCGCTATTCCTTTACCGGGAATAGGACAAACTACTTTAGTAACTCTTGACTATTGCTTGAAACAAGCGTTGAAGCAATGGAAAGAAGCGAACTGTTAAGCTAACGCAGCAAGAAAAGGGATGCATCAAGTGTCCAAAAATCGGATATGCCCGGTGAAAATTATAAACAAGGCCGAGGAAGGATTTCGTACTGCCACAATGCTCTTCCCCCCTCACCGCTCCAACTATTTGATTGAAGACGACAGACAGTGGTTTGTTCTCCATGAGACGGAGCAAAAAATTCTAGACTATGGTCCAACTACAGCCAGGATCCTGGACCGGCGATCCTAGTCCGTCTAGTCTGTCACCTGCGCGCGGGCTTGACTGCTGTCAGCTATACAGCTATCTGTACGTGTAGCCGTCTTCCTACGTCCTCTGACATGACGCTTGTGGGAATACCTCTTTTTCCATAGCTCACAACCTGCCTCATTCAATGCTACCAAACCAACCGATCAGCCCATTGGACCGTCCAGATAATGCTACTATATAGAAGTACGAGCCATATCGCTGCTTCCAAGGATTAGAGTTTACCATGTAGTTAAGCTGCACATCGAGCTATGAATCAGTGAAAGCTCTTGTATGCTTTTTGGGTAAAGCTCTCGTATGAACTACTGAGGGTGCTTCTAATTTACTTGAAAACCCGAAGCTCATTTGAGAGGGTTCATCGTTAAAATATGCAAACCAAGTTATATAATATGATGTGCCGACCAAAGTAAACTTAGGCATGTACCCCGGTTTCTATTTTCATAAGGACGCTAACAACGAACTGAGCAGGGCACCATACGCCACATTTGTTAATGAGAAAAAGGGTGGCTAAAAGAAGAGAAACCACTAGTTATTTCGTTAAGGTTAATTTGATTCAATGACCTGAGTTCCACGAGGATATATAGCCCAGAGACGACGAACAAAAATGTGTTCATTTGCCTTGAACTTTAGAGGGGTGAATGAATGACAATAACATTTCAATTTGCAGAATACATACATTTCTTGAAGCTGAAAAGCATTATGTAAACCCATTTCTTAAAGCTGAAAAAGCATTATGTAAACCGCTTATGCACAGGGGTGATCCTCTCCTTTTCAACAACAAAAAAAGTAAACCCCTTGAATCAACTGACATACTTTCCTGTAATATATTTGTACGGAACGACTAAAACTCAGTCGACTGATTTCTTACGAAGTCTCAGTCGATCCCTCGATTGATTTTTCTTTTATGCTAGTTCCTTGTCACGTATAATCGGCCTGCTAGGATGACGCGCCGGCCGGCCTGTTTCTTTTTTTTGTCTGTTGGGTTGTGGATGGAAATAGACCATGCAAAGTGCAAACTGTGTTGTCTTGTTTTTTTAGTAGATCAACGTGTGTGTCCTATCTTCCCCTATATCTTCATGTCTAAATCAATAAACATTTTTATTTTCCTCCACGATGTGGGGCGGTGCCCCCCCCCCCCCCCCCCCACGTGCCCTTCCACCGCTAGCAGGACTACGACGACGATGGCGGCGGTGGCCAGGAAGAGGTCACCGTCCAGTAGGTCAAGGTTTGCTCATACTATAATATTTGGTAATGTGATAAACTATTTAATCTATGCGCCAAGATTCGTGCAAATTTGTGTTGCATTTCCTTTTTCCGGTCGCAACATTGTGTAATATTTTTTTCAAAATGGATTGAGCCAATTCATTTTGGATTTGCAGGTTAGTTTTCCTTTTGATTTTGTTTGTTTTTGTTTGTTCTTTTAAAATTATTAGCTATTTTCATTCTTTTCTTGTTCTCTTTTTCTCTCATAATTCCTTCTTTGAAATATGTTCGTGTGCTTTTTTCATTTTTATTTTTTGGCTTTTATTAATTCTTAATTGTTCACATTTATTGTCGTCAATTTTGTAACCATACTATTAGCTACATGTACATCTATCCACATGCGACTGCACACATCATATCCGCGTGTAACTATGTTTTTTTATTAATTCGTTATTCTTTAGCCTCGAAGGAAAACTTTACAGTATGCATGTCCGTTAATCCATGCACAACTAAACACGTCTTACTACACAAGCAATTGGTGAAGGAGTGGCCTTTGCGTATATTACTCTTTTTTTTCCTTTCTTCGTCTGGAGAGGGGGCAGTTGCATGTTTGTCAATAGGCACGCAACTGCAAGGGTCGTCCCCGACTACAACTGCATGTCTTCGATGCAACGGCAACTCAACGATTTGTTTGTCGGGAGAGGGGGATAGCTGCATGTCTATCAATAGGCATGCAACTACAAGTGTCGTCCCCGAGTGCAATTGCATGTGTTTAATGCGACTGCAACTTTGTGATGTTTTATCGGGAATGGAGAAGTTGCATGTTTGCCACTAGACACGTAACTGCAAGTGTCACTCCTGCCGCAACTCTCTGTTGTTTTGTTCAGGGAGGCAGTTGCATGTCTGTCATTAGGCACGCAACTGCATGCCCACACACCCCGATCCAAACTGACCTTTGTTTTCTATTTTGTAAGTGGGTTATGCAAGAGGGGTACAGTTGCATGTCCGACACTAGGCTTTGCAGCTACAAGTGTCACCCCATCTACAACTTCATGCCTCCCTCCTCGCTGCAATTGATCTTGTGTTTTTGTCGGAGGACGGCGGGAGAGGTATGGCAGTTGCATGTCCGATACTAGGCGTCGGGAGATATGGGGCCCAATTGCATGTCCCATGCTAGGCATGCAACTGCATGTCTTCTACCTTGGTCGCAACTGCATGTCTTATAACTTGGTTGCAACTTGACTTCCATTTCTTGTTGTACGGGGAGAGGCGCCACTTGCATGTTCCACACTAGACATGCAATTGCATGTCTTCTAACTTGGCCGCAACTAGGGACCTTTATTTTTTGAGAGAGAAAGAGAGAGGCCCAGTTACATGGTCGACACCTGGCACACAATTGCATGTCTTCGAGCATGGTCGCAACTGCATGTCTTATAATTTGGCTGCGACTCGACCTTTTCTGTTTGTCGTATGAGGTGAGGGGCCAGTTGCATGTCGCAGAATAGGCACACAAGTACATGTCTTTTCTAACCTGGTTGCATTTTTGTAAGCGCCTTTGTTTTGTCGGAGGTGGCGGCGGAAAGAGAGTGGGCGGGGGGGGGGGGGGGGGCAATTGTAGTCATGCAATTGCATGTCTTCCAACATGTTCGCAGCTGCATGTCTTCAAACTTGGTTGCAACCTGTCTTGTTTTTTGTCGGACGACAAGAGGGAGTAGTTTGCATGTCCCACGCTAGGCACACAACTGCATATCTTCTAACTTGGTTGCAATTGGGGCCTTTGTTTGTCAGAGGGGCGGCATCAAGAGAGAGGGGGGAGGGAGCACTTGCATGCTCAAATGTAGTCATGCAATTGCATGTCTTCTAACTTTGGTCGCAACTCGACTTTTTCTTCTGTCGGGCAAGGAGTGGGGCCAGTCGCATGTCTTCCAACATGGTTGCAACTCGACATTTTTTTTATTTTTTTGTCGGATGAGGAGATGGGCCAGTTGCATGTCCCGCGCTAGGCACGCAACTGCATGTCTTCTAACTTGGTTGCAACTGTAAGCGGCTTCCATTGTTTTGTCGAAGGGGGCGACGACAAGTGACAGGGGGGCACTTGCATGCCTAAATGTAGTCATGCAACTGCATGTCTTCCAATATGGCCGCAACTACGTGTCTTCTAACTTGGTTGCAACACGACCTTTTTGTTTTTTTGTCGGATGAGGTGAGGGGCCAGTTGCATGTCGCAGAATAGGCATGCAACTGCATGTCTTCTAACATGGTTGCATTTTGTAAGCGCCTTTGTTTTGTCGAAGAGGGCGGCGGCAAGAGAGAAGCATGTCCAACTATAGCCACGCAACTGATCTTACAACTAGCTTTTTTATTTTCTCACAGCGGGGAGTGGCATTTTTCAAGATATTTTGGTCTTTTTGTTATTTTTAAAAAATCATATACAATTTTTTTTGCATTGAAAATATTTTTTTCCCAAGGAACCAGAACAAAAAATTAATTTGTTTTTGCGGAAAAAAGAGCATATTAAAGCTGAAATAGTTACTTTTGTGTAGATCTAGGGACACATAAATGTTTGCTGTGGTGGAATGGAGTATCTATAGACGGTGTGCTGCTCTTTTTTCTGTTTGAAGTCTCTGGAATGTGGACCTAGGCTCAACATCTTTCTAGAGGCCACCCCAACGGTACTGTTTGAACTGAGAGACAAGCGGGGGGAGAGAGAGAACGGGCGAGGAAGGAAGCCGCATCATGGGGGTGGGCACATCGAAGCTTTCCGCGGCGGAATTCGCCGGTGACAAGATGCTCGGCGACGCGGGCGCCCCTCCAGACTCCAGTATGTGAATTTATTTTCAATTTTTCATTTTTGATTTTGTAGTTTCTGTTTTTATTTCTATTTATTTTTACATTTTGGATTTGTGTTATTGTGTTTTTTCTAAATTAGTCATGTTTTGGATATTTATCTAAAGAATAATGCCACTCGATTTTGTGCACACGTGGACCACACATTTTTTCTTAATTTGTTTTTCTTCTTTTTTGTGGCAAAAATATGTGCTCAAAGAAATACAAACACGCTACATTTTTTTTAGAACAACTACACTTTTTGTATGTTTGAGACACACTACAGTGCAAATCGACTAGGAGAGCTGACACAGACACCCATATATTTGACAGCCCAAATACAAACAAAAAAAAAATCTAAAAGAAAGAGAACAAAAAACAATAGGAGGCTGCCCACGTACAAGCAAGAAAAAAAAGCCCAACAAACAAGACAAGAAAAAAAAGACAAAAAGAAAGCCCTGTACACGTTAAACAAGCCCAAAGGGAAACGAAGGAACAACAAGGAAATCAAACGGAGCATCTGCAGAACGCTGACATCAGTCGACTCGACTGAGTTCTAGACATATTTGTAACCCGAGAAGAGTAATTGTGCGTGTAGCCGTGTAGCCGTGTAGGCTTTTCGGTTGAAGTAATTGGTCATGGTGAGACGATGGGGTGGAAGGCGACGACGGAATGGTTGGCGATGTGCAGGCTGAACTGCCCGCCTTTCTCGCTCACGTCGAGCTTGTCCACGCCTGGCGGGGGCACCATCTCGAAGCTCCTCACCAGCTTCCCCACGATGAGCGCCAGGATGGGCAGCGCCAGGATGATGCCGGGGCAGCTTCGCCGGCCCACGCCGAACGGGAGGAACCGGAAGTCCACCTTGCCGCCGCCGACCGTGGTGTCCACGTTGCTCTCCTCGCCCAAGAACCTCTCCGGCCTGAATTCCTCCGGCTTCTCCCATAGCTCCGGGTTGTTGGCCAGCCACCAGGCGTTGACCACCACCTTGGAGCCCTTGGGAATGGTGTAGCCGCCGAGGCTGGCCTCCTCCAGGTTCATGTGGGGGACGAGGAGCGGGATCGGGGAGTGCAGCCGCAGCGTCTCCTTGATCACGGCCTGCAGGTACGGCAGCTTGCTGATATTGGACTCGGTGATGGGCTCGTCGTCGCCGAGCACGTCCCTGATCTCGCCGCGGACCTTGCGCTGCACTTCCGGGTGGTTCACCACCTCGGCGAGCGCCCATTCGATGGACCATAGCGTCGTCTCGATGGCGGCAACGTTGATGTTCTCCACGATGTAGATCACGTTCTCCGGCGTGATCTCGCCGCTCTTCTCTGCTGCGAGGATGTGGTCGATCGCGCATCGGAGCTTGTTTTTGTCTCCTGGTGTGTCCATCACCTTCCTTCTCTTCTCGACGTAGTTGGCGTTGAAGAAGGCCAGCCTCCTGGTCTGCAGGTCCCTGCACTTGTTGAGGTAGCCACGCAGGAAGGGCCTGAGGATGGGGATGAAGTCGCCGTAGTTGTAGTCGAAGCTCTGCGCCAGGCGGCTGCGCTCCGAGTTGAACTTGGTGGCCTCCACGAACATTGGGTCGTCCACGGACTCGAACCGGGCGTCGAACATCATGCGGTACATGATGTTGTAGAGCATGAGCTGCAGCCGGCGGCGCACCACGACGCCGGCCCCGCGGGCGGCGGAGTCGCCGCGCAGGTCGGACACCACGTCGTCCATCTCGGCCTCCCACATGGAGCGGTACTGCTGCACGACCCGCGCCGTGAAGAAGGGCAGCGTCATGACGCGGCGCATGCGGCGCCAGTGGTCGCCGTACTCGGTGAAGACCATGTCGGCGCCGTTGGCCGTGAAGATGTCGAACACGACGTTCCGCGGGCGGGAGCCGAACTCCACGCCCTGCGTGTGGAGCACCTCCGTGGCCAGCTGAGGGTCTGACACCACCACCAGGTTACGCACGCCCAGCCGCAGCCGGAACACGGGGCCGTACCGCGCCGACAGCCGCGCTAGGAAGCGGTGGTTGAGGTCGTTGCCCACCTGCAGCCAGTTGCCGAACACCGGCACGGCCGCGGGGCCGGGAGGGGCGCCGGCGCCGCCACGCTTCCGACCCGCTCCCGCTGCGATGGCGACGGCGACGAGGGCGGCCGCTGCCGGCAGCAGCGCGGGGTGCGGTGCGTGGAGGAACGATGTAAGGAGCCAGTACACGGCCAAGGAGGCTGCCGTGGCGAAGGCCGCGCTGCGCGCGGAGACAGCCATGCTGTGCTGTGCGCGAGTGCTAGCTTGGCGTGCAATGTATGTGTGTTTGAACTGGTGCTGATGCTATGCTGTTGGTTGCTGTGAACGTGCCATGTTCCATGGCATGCTTATATAGCGCCGGCCGTGGGTTTGACAATGGTAGGTGGGTCGTCGTATCGTATGTGTGAGCGGGGAAGGCGAAGGCACGAGGCGATGCGGCAAAAGTTGATGGTTTTGGGCGGAACCCGTGTGCCGGCCTGGGAAACAGGGTAGGCGGGAGTGGGAGCCGGCGACGTGGATTTGCCATGAGATAGATGCACCCTCTCGGCGCTCCTGTGTGGTCAAAATTGAGACTGCGCTGGTTGGTGGGCAAATTCGTTTGACCGCTCTGATGGACCTGGTCGCGCTCGGCCTTCAACCGTGCTGCATGGCGCAGCAGATTTTTTTTTTCAATCGCTGTCCGGTGCGCGCGCGCTATCAGACGCGATGCAGCGGCCGCACCACGACCGTCGATCTCGCGCGACCCTCACAGACACGTGGCCTGGTGGACCGACCAGGTGGGCGGTGGTTTTTTGTCGGGTCGCTTCGAAATTTTAGGAGACGCGCCTTCTCATCTATCCTGCCGTTTCCCCGTTCCCCACCCTCACACCCTCTCCCGGCGACGAGCAAATCCCGCACGAAATCCCTAGCTTCGCAACGAGCGCGGGCGGCGAGAGTCGAGAGAGCCGGCGACGAGTCTAATTCAACGAGCGCGGGTGAGATGAGGAAGGAGAGGCGCTCAACCTGTTTTCAGTAGGCAACTTCTCGGCAGCGCCTGTGGTTCAATATGCATTTTCTGTAAGCTCTGTAGGCAATATATCTGTGTTTCAGTAGGCAATACTGTAGTATAAGGTATTTTTCAGCATTTGTGTCTAGTTTGGGAACAGAAGTAGGGGTTTGTGGTCAGCATGTTTTTCCAGCAGTGAAAACACTGTAACATCTGTGTTCAGCATTTGTGTTCATGAGCAACATCTTTTTCTAGTCCTGGGGTACAAGCAGTAGGCAAGTTTTGTATATAGCACAGACATTTTTTGAGCAGGCAAGTTTGCTTTCACATGCATAGAGGACACTTTTAGCATTTTGTTTCCTCTAGATTTAGGCTAGTTTTGACAATATTTGGGTTTCATGCCGCCACCTGCCCACTCGAGGGAGGCAGAGAATCAGGCAAGGGAAGGCTCAGATGTCCATCTCCAGCATTTTAGTCCTGCAACGGAGATTTTGTTTTCGACATTGATTTGAACAGCGAGCCGCTGTAGCAGAGGTCTCGTTTGATTGCCTGAAACACACTTGCAGGAACACGGAAGGGAATCTAATCCGGTTGTTTCGCCAGTGATGTCCATCTCCGTTGCAGCCAGCAGGCATTCACGAAGTTTCTTTTGATTTTGCCTATCGCCTTGCATGATTTTCGTCGGCAACTGCATTACTTTTTTTGAAACTGAAGAAACTTGTACATGCGAGAGTTGATAGGGAATGTTTTCCGTGCATTTTTATGACGACATTTTTGATCTGTTATCTGGTTATCCTTTTTGTACCGATACTGATTACTGCCAATGATGCCTACATTTTCTCAAGCAAGTACTTCGCCGTTCATACTGAAAATGAAACCATGAAAGTATATCAGTAATTTTTATTGTACACATCAGTGTGGCTGTACATTCAAAGGAAACAATGTGATTGATTATACACAGAGAACTTCTCAAAGGAAAACTAACAAGTTTGTACCCCTAGAGGAAAACATCAAACTGATGAAGCTGCAGGTAGCCCTTTAATTTTTATAAATCTCAGGTAGATATTTTTTTGGTACTAATAATCACTACTTGTTGCACAAAAATCCTGCTGGGTCACTAATCATTCTCGCGTATATATTTTTACAGACTAATCTGACTGTAGTATGAAGCTTAGTCCCCACAAAGTTCAGTTTTCTTTGCTAGATACATTTTCCTTTCTCTTTTTTCAGAAGACGCTACTGAAAAATAGTTACTGCAGCATACAAAGCTTTTTTGCAGTACTTGTATCAGTAGTTTCTCCAGCAGCAGTAGTTTCTCCAACAGCTCAGGGAGGGCAAAATGTTTGATTATTTGTAGTTTCTCAAACAGCAGTAGTTTCTCCCAAAGCTGCTTCAGTAAATTATTTTTTTAGTTTTACAGTGGGTTTTGTAGGCAAGTTTTACAAGATGAGAGCAGGCAAGTTTTTTTATGTGAGCACGGAAGGGGTTCAGTAAATTTTTGCACTATGCATTTCTGATTTTGTAGGCATTTCAATTTATAATTATAGGGAGTACTGCATGTTTTTCCATTTTTAAAATTTTGTAAGCAATTTATATTTTCACAGGCAATTTTTATACCAACCCACGTTTTCTATTATGATTTCTTCATACAGTTGGCTATATAGAGCATAACATGGGGGGTTGTGGCAGGCATTATAATATGCCTGATATAGGAAGCAGTCAATATACTGTAACATTATGATTTCTTCTGACTTTAGCAGCATCAGCACTTTTTGAGGGCAAGCTCTTTTACAAACTTTTGTAGCAGTAGTTTCTCTAGGCAGTATTTGAGGAGCAAGCTTTTTATTTATTTTCTATTCTTTTTACAACTTTATCAGTGACCTTTTTTCCTCTCATTTTTTTGCAGGCAAGTTTTTTAGTGGTTTAAGATGGAGCACTCTCCAAATCAATATGATAGCGAGGTACAGACCACAGTTTTCCTCCCAGTGTCTTAGGCAGAGAATCAATCAATACCCCCCACATGTAGGTAATTTATTCAGTTTTTTCTTAACAGGGAGCAGTAAGAACAAGCGTCATGGCTGGGAACAACACTGGGGTTTTACAAGGTCGTACGCGCCCTAGGAGGAAGCAGGTTCAGGAAGGAAATAGTACCAACAAGCAGTCTCCCTCACACCCCTATGTGTCTCATTTTTTTCTCTATCAGTAAGGGATCGTGATCATTTTTTGTCTCATATTTCTTTTAGGCGCACACACACACAACCAGTAGAACCAACAACACTAAAAGTCAGTCTTATCGCCCACCCAATCGCGCTAACCATGGCACACTTGGTTGCATTTTGTCCATCCAGAGAAAAAGTCGGCATCCATATATATTAGGTCACCTCACCCGTCTTTTTTCAAGCCGCCTAAAAACGACAGACAACACCCAAAACTCGCCCATCCGGGCGTGCTAGCTCGCCCCACCTGGCGTTCAAGTCGCCTAGGGAAACACGGGACGACCCCCCAAAGTCGCTGGTTCCACCAAACCAACTCGCCCATTTTGGGCGTGCTAGCTCACCAAAACCGGCGCTCAAGTCGCCTAGGGGGGGGGGGGGGGGGGGGGGACACAGGATGACCCCCACAAAGTCGTCGTTTCCATGCAACCAACTCACCCATCGGGGCGTGCTAGCTCGCCTCACACCGATGATCAAGTCGCCTAGGGAAACACGACACGACCTGCAAAGTCGCCGTTTCCACGCAACCAACACGCCCGTCGGGGCGTCCTAGCTTGCCTCACATCGGCGACCAAGTCGCATAGGGGAACACGGCACGAACAACCAAGTCGTCAGTTCCACGCAAACAAATTGCCCATCGGGGCGTGCTACCTCGCCTCAACACCGGCAACCATGTCGCCTAGGGGAACACGGGCATGACCCCCAAAGTCGCCGGTTCCACGAAACCAACCCGCCCGTCGGGGCGTGCTACCTCGCCTCACACCAGCAACCAAGTCGCCTAGGCGGAACACGACACGACCCATCAAAGTCGCCGGTTCCACGAAACCAACTCGCCCGTCGGGGCGTGTTACCTCGCCTCACACCAGCAACCAAGTCGCCTAGGGGGAATACGGGCACGACCCCCAAAGTCACCGGTTCCACGAAACCAACTCGCCACATCGGGGCATGCTAGGTCGCCCCACCCTGGCAACCAAGTTGCCTAGGGGAACACGGGCACGACCCCCAAAGTCGCCGGTTCCACGAAACCAACTCGCCCATCGGGGCGTGCTAGGTCGCCCCACCCTGGCAACGAAGTCGCCTAGGGGAACACGGGCACGACCCCTAAAGTCGCCGGTTCCACACAACCAACTCGCCCATCGGGGCGTGCTAGCTCGGCTAAACCGGCGTTCAAGTCGCCTAGGGGGAATACGGGCACGACCCACAAAGTCGCCGGTTCCACGAAACCAACTCGCCCGTCGGGGCGTCCTACCTCGCCTCACCCTGGCAACCAAGTCGCCTAGGGGAACATGGGCACGACCCCCAAAGTCGCCGGTTCCACGAAACCAACTCGCCACATCGGGGCGTGCTAGGTCGCCCCACCCCGGCAACCAAGTCGCCTAGGGGAACACGGGCACGACCCCCAAAGTCAGTGGTTCCACGAAACCAACTCGCGTCGGGGCGTGCTACCTCGCCTCACACCGGCAACCAAGTCGCCTAGGGGAATACGAGCACGACCCCAAAAGTAGCCGGTTCCACGAAACCAACTCGCTCATCGGGGCGTGCTAGCTCGGCTGAACCGGCGTTCAAGTGGCCTAGGGGAACACGGACACGACCCCCAAAATTGCCGGTTCCATGAAACCAACTCGCCCATCGGGGCGTACTAGGTTGCCCTACCCCGGCAACCAAGTCGCCTACGGGAACACGGGCATGACCCCTAAAGTCGCCGGTTCCACGAAACCAACTCGCCCATCGGGGCGTGCTAGGTCGGCTAAACCGGCGTTCAAGTCGCCTAGGCGGAACACGACACGACCCCCAAAGTCGCCGGTTCCACGAAACCAACTCGCCCACCGGGCGTGCTACCTCGCCTCACACCGGTAACCAAGTCGCCTAGGGGGAATACGGGCACGACCCCCAAAGTCGCCGGTTCCACGAATCCAACTCGCCCATCGGGGCGTGCTAGGTCGCCCCACCCCGGCAACCAAGTCACCTAGGGGGGATACGGGCACGACCCCCAAAGTCACCGGTTCCACGAAACCAACTCACCCATCAGGGCATGCTAGGTCGCCCCACCCGGCAACCAAGTCGCCTAGGGGGGATACGGGCATGACCCCCAAAGTCGCCGGTTCCACGAAACCAACTCGCCCATCGGGGCGTGCTAGGTCGCCCCACCCCGGCAACCAAGTCGCCTACGGGAACACGGGCACGACCCCTAAAGTCGCCGGTTCCACGAAACCAACTCACCCATCGGGGCATGCTAGGTCGCCCCACCCGGCAACCAAGTCGCCTAGGGGAACACAGGCATGACCATCACGGTCAACAAAGTCCTCGGGGAGCTCATTGAGATCAAGGCCGGCCATCTGCACATTTTAGAACACAAAATAGAGGAAGGAATTAATACATAAGCGACATAATGTGAATGAGACAGTAGCCTTTTTGCCCTCTCTTTTTGTGGTCATGTAAGAAAACTAAATCAGCAGGGGTGCATCTTTTCACAATCACTGCTAGGTTCACATACCAGCCTTATTTTCATGTTTTTGTAAGCAACTATACTTTTACCTCTTTTTTTAGCTGAATCACTTTTTTGATTTTTGTGAGGGACTGGACTTTTTTGTTCTTACTTCTACCATACTGATATTTGCCAGTTTTTTGCCCTGTTTTGTAAGAAACTAGACCTTTTGTATGCAACTACAATAGTTCATTGTCCATTTTTATTATCCCCATATTAGTAACAATTTCTCATACAACAACCAGTCAAGATTCTGCAAATACTTAGTCTCTCTTCTTTGTTTTTTGCAGAAGCAAGGTGTAAGACAATAGGCAAGAAAGAGCCAGCAACTCTATCTAGCACCATGGTTGTACAGGAACAGGGGATCAAATTTGGGGCAAGATTCAAATCAGGCTTTGCAACACTGGGGTACATGAGGCAAATCTGCAACACTGGGGTACAGGAGGTACATCTGGGGAGTTCGACTAGTTATAGTAGAAGTAAGAAGAATCTCATGATCAAAATTTCTGGAACAGTCCTGTTATTACCTTTTGTTGTTCTTCCCCTGGGGGGAATTTGCCCAATTCTGGCAACTTTTTTGCCCTTGTTTTCTTCAGATTATTGCCTGGTCAACACAAAGAGTTGCAGACGAGCTTGTGTTCTTCACGATCTTTTCAACTTTACTGTGTTCTTTGATGCGGGGAGAGGGAGCTCCCCGCTGCTAGGACATGCGTGCGGTGGCGGCTGGGGGAAGAAGAGAGTTGCCGTGAGTTATTTGGGGCGACGGGGTAGTGGGAGATCACGTGAGGGTATACCTGGCCATGGGAAGCCCGGCCCGAAAAAGCCCGACCCGGCCCGGCCCGACGCTGCCCCCGGGCCGGGCCTGGCCTGGCCCCGTCATTTTTGCATTTCTCTGAAGGTCGGGCCGGGCCGGCCCGGAGCCCGACGGGCTTTCACGTGTTCGGGCCGGGCTCGGGCCCAGAAAACAGGCCCGATGGCCGGGCCGGGCCGGGCTCGGGCCTGGTTTTTTTCCGTCGGGCTTGGCTAGGCCCGGCCCGAAGCCCGGCCCGGCCCGAGGTATGGCCAGGTATGCGTGAGGGGGGTGGGGGAGAGGGGGGTATGTTTCTTTTTCCCTTTTTTCGCGGGAGACGTGAGCACGCGAGGGGATGGCAACTTTATTTTTTGGCGACTTGGTGGGGACCGACGCGGGGGAAACTTTCCTAAAATGCCGGCCGCGAGATCCTCCCGCAAAGCGCGCGGGCGCTGCGTAGCAGCTTTTTTTTCATCAACCGTGCTCGACCAGAAAGATTTTTTTCTTTTAAACTCTTCACCATATGTCTTAATTTGAATATTTCGATCCGTGAAACTATTGTTGAAAATATTAGCACTTTTCCAATTAGACTAATCCACGAGTATACATTTTTTTTCGAGGGTACGCCAAAGGCGTACCATAGCTTTATAGAAGGGGGGAAAATATGTACAAGAGAGATTTGTAGCTAGTCACATGGTCACAAGTCTGACCAGGACATCGCCTCCACTCCAAACTCAACACTCTATGTGCTACTCAACTACATGCTCCACTCCGGTCGCTCCGGCCTGCTTCCAGGTGACCAGTTCGTGGAATATGGCGTCCGTCACGCCGAACAGATCTAACGTGCCGCTCCTACCAAAGACTCTCGCATTCCTCTGCTTCCACAGAGACCAGCATATTAACATAACCACCGTGTCAAAGCCTTTCCTGCTTGTCTTGGCAATCCGCTTTCTCACCTCGCACCACCACTCCGCCAGGTGGGACTGCACCGTGGGGCAAAGATTAAGATCCACTCCGATCCTGGTGAAACAGAGAAACCACACATGCCTGGCGTACACGCACTGTAGCAAGATGTGGTCCACATTGTCCTCGTCCTGATCATAGAGGTAGCACGGGGAGGTTTGGTCTTGTAGCCCATGTCTAGTTCTCCTATCCGAAGTCCAATGGCGATATTGCACCGCGAGCCACATGAAGATCCGACAGGACAGCGGCGCCCAACATTTCCAGATGGCCGCGAAAGAACGGAACCGAATCCCACCCATACAAAGCATCCTGTAAGCCGATGCTGCAGAGTAGACGCCGGACTCATTCCATGCCCAAAGAGGAGCATCTTCCAGCTCCGAATCCAAGTGTACCTCTATAAGAAGTTCCCATAGCCGGATAAACTGGGCAAGAGCGTCAGCGTCGAGGATCCCGGTGATGTCATCTGTCCAAGCGTGCGAGCAAAGCCCCTCGCTGACGAGACGTTTGTTTGCCACCTGCGTCCTGACTCTGGCAGCCACCAAGGGTGCAATCTCCGCAACTGTGCCTCCATTGAGCAATCTATCTCTCCAAAAAAGGGCGTGTTCTCCATTCCCAACACGCCATTGGACTAGACTCCGGAAAGCGAGCGCCACCTGTTTATCCGCGGTGAGGTTTAAGCCCTGCCAGGGCCTAGATGGATCCGTCCTCCTAAGCCATTCCCATCTGAGCCTCAGAGCAATACCGTGCTTGTGCAGATCAATGATGCCCAAGCCCCCGAGCTGCTTGGGGCGGCATACTCTCCTCCAAGAAACCACACATTTGCCACCGTTTATAGCTTCCGTACCAGCCCAGAAAAAAGCACGACATCCCTTATCCACTTGTTCCAAAGCCCACTTTGGCGCCTCAGCAACCATGAGGTGGTGCGTTGGCCTCGCTCTCATGACTTGATTTACCAGGACGAGCCGTCCAGGCCTAGTGACAAGCCCACGCTGCCAACCAGGCATGATATGGAGAGCCGCATCAACAATCGGTTGCCATTCATTTCGCTTGAGTTGCTTGATGCTTAACTGCAGACCCAAGTATTTGCACGGAAAGGAATCGATCTTCCATGGTAGAGCATTCCTGACCAGCTCCACATCCTCCTCCTCGGATCTTATGAGAATTGCCGCTGACTTAGCATAGTTTACTTTCAATCCCGAAGCCACTCCAAAGATGCCAAGAAGATCCTTCACAAGTTGCAGCTCCGGTCTCGTCGGCCTAATGTAGAGAGCCACGTCATCCGCGTACAGGGAGAGCCTCTGCATCGGGGTACAACTGGCAATAGGGTTGAAGATCCCTTGCTCATGCGCTTTGATGACGAGTGAGGTAAGAACATCCATGGCGATGATGAAAAGCAGAGGGGAGGCCGGATCCCCTTGCCGAAGCCCTTTGGCATGCATGAACTTTGCACCGGCACAACCGTTAACCAAGACTCTCGAGCTGGCAGTCGTGCGCAAGATGCCAATCCAAGAGATCCATCTGTCCGAGAACCTTTTTGCCCTCAGTACCTCGAAGAGGAAGGGCCACGAAAGAGAGTCAAAAGCTTTAGAGAT
The DNA here is from genome assembly GCF_018294505.1 of Triticum aestivum. Taxonomy (NCBI): domain Eukaryota; kingdom Viridiplantae; phylum Streptophyta; class Magnoliopsida; order Poales; family Poaceae; genus Triticum; species Triticum aestivum. Next base: position 510,127,482 of record NC_057814.1, read on the forward strand.
ATCAAGCTTGAGCATTACTCCTTTGGCCTTCCGTTGATGCAACCGCCGGGCCATTTGCCTAACGAGCAGGAAATTGTCATGGATGCTTCTTCCCTTGATGAACGCCGATTGGTTTATGTGATCTAGCTCTCCCATCCGTGGACTGAGCCTATTTGCCAAGAGCTTGGAAGCAATCTTCGGGAGGCTATGCTCAAGACTTACGGGGCGGTAGTCAAGAGTGGTTGAGGCCTCCGGGGTTTTTGGAATCAAGGTGATCAACGTTTGGTTCAGCCTGCCAAACCCGCGTCCGTTCCCAATGAAAAGCTTGTGCAAAGCCGCGATGGCATCCACTTTTATGATCTCCCAGGCCTTCTGAAAGAAGAGGCCGATGAAGCCATCCGGCCCCAGGGCTCGATCCACCGGCATGCCCCTGATCACAGCCCATATCTCCTCGTCACTGAAAAGAAGATCCTGATCCGACAGGTCAAGTATAGTAATGTCAAGCTCGTCCAAATCCAGGGTGAACTCGCGAGCGACCTCCTTCCCAAGTAACTCCTTGTAAGTGTCATAAAATGCAGCCTCCTTTCCAGCTTGGTCCGTGACAATGCGCCCATCTACCAAGAGAGACGGAATATAATTCTTCATCCTTCTGCCATTTGCAACCAAGTGGAAAAGCTGTGTATTCGCATCCCCCTCCTGAAGCCAAGTGATACGTGATCTCTGGCGAGAGATCGTTCTCTCCAGCGAGGCGAGGCCAAGTACGAGCTGTTTGAGCGATCTCCTGAGCCACCTCTCCTCCTCCGTGAGCACCCGATACTCCTGAGCACGATCGAATCTCAGAATGACAATGTTGGCCACTGCCAATTGCATCTTGATGTTGCCCACTCTCTTCTGGCCCCCAATCGCGAGTGCTTTTGCCGTGTTTCTAAGGAGGATGCCAAGTCTCCTGAACAGGTCCGAGATGGTCTCGTCACAAGTCCAAGCCTCCTGCACCACCTCCAAGAATCCATCCATCTTCACCCAAAACTTCTCGAAGCGAAACCGCCTCCGCGGCCCCATGTGATCATCCAACGCCAAGTGAAGGGGGCAATGGTCTGAAATTGCCGTGGACAAAGCCTGGAGGAGGCAACCGGGGTGGTCGAGCTCCCAGTCAATGGAGACAAAAGCACGGTCGATCTTAGTCATCGTGGGGTTCTCGCGCTCATTGCTCCACGTGTAGTTGCGCCCATGTAGGAAGAGCTCCTTGAGAGCGTTATCATCGACGAAATTTTTGAACCGTCTCATCATGCGCCTATCAATCAGAGAGTTATTTTTATCTTGCGCGTGAAGTATTAAGTTGAAATCTCCAATAAGTAACCATGGCCCGGGGCACAACGATCTACGCTCCGCCAAGTCATGCAGAAACTCAATTTTCTGCCCGTCTTCCTGAGGACCATAAACCACAGTCAGCCACCAAGGTGGACCCCCCACAGGTGACACGTAACTGGAGATGGAGTGGGTGTCATTGACATGGTTAGTCAACTAGACCCTGGTGGAGTCCCAAGCAATGAAAATCCCACCCCTAGTGTCAGACGCCGGAAGATAGGTGTAGCCATCGAAGTTAGGCCCCATACATTGCATAATGGTGAACTGATCCACCCTCTCCAATTTGGTCTCCAGGATACAACAAATCGCCACATGCAACGAGCTTACAAATTCACGTAAGGTTTTCCTCCTAGCTGGCCCATTTAGACCACGCACATTCCAACAAACTAACTCCATCCCTGCGTACGACATCACAACGATTGCCTCCATGTCGATGAGCCCCTCTACAACTACACCATGATCAGTGCAACCATCTCCAAGTCAGCTCCAAGGTCTAGGGGTATCGCCTTCCCAAAAATGGCTGCGATCGCTCTGAGCTGAGGTTCCTGGAGCGGTGAGTCAAAGACCGTGCGTAGCTGCTCTAGCGCATCATCAGAGACCGCCAGATCGTCGCAAGCAAAATCCAAAGCCTTTAGTAGAACCGTTTCTGCTGCCGACGCCTTAGTCTTCATCTTCTGCCCAATAGCACGCCCAGACCTGGTGGCACGTCGCGGTGTGAAAGGGTCCTGGCCAGAGCGGATTCCACTGAGCCCTTCAAATTCCTTAAGCAGCGGCGGGGCGAGTTTCTTAAGAAGTCCTGCGCAGAAGGCCTTGATGTTGCCGATGGCAATGATCTCCTTGTTGGACAAAGGCGTGGCCAAAGCACCGGTATTTTCCCCACCCAGCTGTGTCCCAGCAATTTCTAGCACCTCCTCGTGCATGCATGCAATGTACGTAGTCACCTCCGCACCAGGGCCCACGGGACCCAACTCCTGCAGCGCCTCGGGATCCGTTTGCCCCCCATCCTTGTCCTGTGGCGCGGGATCCACCTCGGGCGCGGCGTGCAGGGGATCCGAGGCTGGGCCCCTCTCACCTGCCACGCACAGCACCATCAAACTGGGGTCCGCCCACTCCAGTGGCCCCACCTCCATGGTGGGCGCCGGCGCGTCATCCGCACAAACCGCCTCCCCTGGCCCTGCTCAGCACTTGGCAAATCGCAGTTGGCCAGGGTCTGGATACCCTCGCCCTGCCCGCAGAGAGCGGCGAAACCAGCATGCGCTCCTCGGGATCCCCCGATCCTTCTGGAGCAGCCCCGATGTTTGTGATAGGCTCCAGCTCGGCTGGCTCCAGAACGGCTCGATCCTCCTGGCACGTGTCGCTCTTATCCTCCTGCCTGGTGTGAATTAAAGGCGGCTGCGGGCCCGATGCCTGGTCAAAAAGCACCTGAGCGGCAGCAGGCTGTACCCTATCCTGCGCGTGTGACCGCAAAGCAGACCCCACCTGTCTGCTAGGCGCCAGGTCCACCTCCACCGGCCCAGGCCTGCACGGTGAACTCTCAGCCACCGTAGCAACCGCAGCTGCGCCCGGCGTTGGCACCGTGGCCGCCGGAACAGCAGCACGTGGCCGCGCGGCAGCTGCGCCGCCATCCGCCATGGGAGGGATGCGCCAGTTGGAATGCCCGATGCGCCCCAGCAGAGCCTGCCTGTACGAGTCTCCATGGTGACCATTGAACGAGCCGCGGTGATCGCGCACTCCCCGCGTCCAGGGCAGGGTTCTCCATTCTCCTCGGCTAGAGAAGTCGCCTGAGTCGTCCGGCAAGCCGCTCTGGCCGCTCCCATCGGAGCTAGGAGGCCGTAGCCATGTGCCAGGCCCCTCGTGCTCCCTGATCCGCCCGATATGGATGAGCGATTTGTATTCCAAGAGCTGCCGGGAGGTCGGCAGCCTCGTCGTCGGTCCCTCGTCAACCTCCGGCTCCGGGACCCAAATCAGCTTGTCCGACGGAACCACGTCTGGGTCGACACACCAAGCGCGAACCTTGAACAGAGACAAGTCCTCCCTGTTGGTTGTCTCCGGCGCGAGGCTGTCCACAAGGCACGCCGTGCCCAGAAGGTCCACAACCGTTTCCCTGGTCCAGACATGAGGTGGAACTCCCTCGATCATGAGATCAACCTGCGTGCGCATCATCCTCGACACAGCCTGTGCTTGTCGCAGCCAAGGGCGAACAAAGAGCTTGAACGGCCCAGGATAGACAGAGCCCGCAGACAGAATCCTATTCCGCCAGATCGCCGAAGAGAAAACCACAAGAAAGTCCTCCGGTTGGTACTTGTGCACCGAGAAGCAATGGTGCGGGATGTTCAGCTCCGCCGCGATGGCCTCCGCAGCATCCAGGCACGACACCGGCGGTCGAGGGCCGCCTACGTATGCCACCACGGCGAGCTTGAGCCGGGATTCAAGGTCGTCCATCTCCGGCGTGCGGCGAAGGATGCAGACATCTCCTACAGCAGCTTGCGGTGCCAGGCTGAGCCCCACAGGTGCGGTGTCAGCCGGCACTGGCAAGGGCCTCTCCACCGGAGCGGCCTGCCGAGCGACCGGCGACAGCCTGTTCGCAGGCGCAGCCGGCAGCAGCTGCTGAGAGGAGCGCGCAACCTTGGCCATGGCCTCATGCCGGAGATCTTCCTCAGATCGAGGGCTCCGCGGCCTCTTGCACTCCGGCGAGATGTGGCCCTTGAGCCCGCAGCGGATGCACAGAGGCGGAAAAGTGCAGTCTTCCCTCCGATGGCCCTCCCGGAAACACTTGAAACACAGGCCAAAAAGGTCCGCTGGTACCTCCCGCCTCGCCGGGGAGGAAGAAGGCGAGCGCGAGCGAGGTTCTGACCTGCCTGCAGCGGACTGCTTCTGCAACGCCTTGCGCCGGCGCCACATGGCCTTGCGGGAAGGACCAGGACGGCGCCAGGGCGCAGCCGAGCCCGCTGCCAGCACCGGCGTAGCGTCGCGCGCGGCAGCAGGAGCCCGAGCCGACGAGCCAGCTGACCCCGGCGACTCTGACAGCCCCAGACCCGAGACGATAGGCTGCAGTCTGGGAGAGACCGAAGAGGGGCTGCCGCCACCAGATGCCATGGCAGCGCGCACCCGAGGGAGAAGGGATGGGGCGGGGAAGGAGGGGGACGCCGGGGCCTGGGTAGCCGCCGGCGGGGGGAGGTGGACGCCAAGGCCGGAGTGGCCGCCGGCGGAAAGGGGGGGCGGGTGCGGCTCAGCGGAGGCGCGGTTAACTAGTTGTTGTCATTTGTGGTGGATTTAGCAAAGCATAGTCACCGTTGTCTGTTTGAACGGAAAGTGTAGTCATCGTTCCCACGAGTATACAGTAAGCATGGCATAAAAGGTATGCATCTCATAGTGATACCTAAGCATACTAGCATGTACAGAACATAGAAGCGAACCATCTATGAGCTACACATATACGGCTAGCACAAGTACGAGTAAACGAGGGATGAACAGATCATACCCTCCGGTTGGCCAGGCTAACGCGGCGGCGACAGCAGCAGCCTCGGTGGCGTCATGTGGCCTTCTTCTTAGCGGCGGCGGCGGCGGCCATGGTGTCGATGCAGGGGAAGTAGTGGAAGCAGAGGCGGACGGAGCTGGGGACGGATCGGGAGCAGTCGCATCGAGACGCTCCCCAAAAACCTTATTGTCGTTCTCCCGGGCAGGATCTCGAACGACAGGGTTCCGGAGGCACCTGCTCTCCCGACCAGTCGTGCACGCGGTCATTGGGATGGGGTCGCCGGAGACAGCACAGAGTGAGGAATAGTAGATGACGGCTAGGTCACGCGAGCGGGAGCGAGTGAACCGAACTAGGTCACTCCACTGGGCAGAGCCTTCTTATATAGGCCGTCGGGTAGGAAGTCGTGGGTCTGGGCGGAGGCCCACGACCGAGTCGACGCACTCCCTCACAGTCCAACGTCCCGGACAGTGGCCCACCTGTTAGCGACTAGTTAATTAATCCATGATTAATTAATTCATTCCTGAGTGACAAAAATAAGCTTAGGCTCGGCTCATTCCTGCAACCCACGGCTCATTCCCGCAACCCACGGCGAGGCGTGACGAGGCGAGGCGAGGCAAGGCGTGGCGAGGCAGGCGACAGAGGAGGAGGAGGAGCGCGCGTGTATCACTCCTCTTCCCAAGCTCCCAATGGCAAGTGGTAGAGCAACCCTTATAAAGGGGTCTCAACTCTCACTACAAAAAAAATACACTTCCGTGATGATATGTGTTTGTCACAGTAGGTCGCGTTTTTGTCATGCATGTACATCCATGACAAATTTATGACAGAATCAAGATAGTCATACCTGTGCTGTCGTAGAAGTGTTCCATGACATTACCAAAATTATCATCACGGAAGTGTCCACTTCCATGACGATAAATCGCGCGTCACAGAAGTGCTTTCGTCAAGGGTGACCGACACGTGGCATCCACCGTAACGGAACGCCGTTAAGCTATCGGGTCGGGTTTTGGATCCGATAACCCGTTAACAGCCCCGACCAATGGGGATTTTCCACGTGTAAAATCATCATTGGCTGGAGGAAACACGTGTCGGCTCATCGTTGGGACAGATGTCATCCACTCATTGGACAGAAGGCGCCTATGATACGTCGACACGTGGCACGGCCCAACAGAGGCCCATTCCTGTGAAAAGGCCGGCCCGTTTGACTTGGTCAAAAGGTGGCGGGCCGGCCCATGGAAAGCCTGTTAACGGCCTGTTCGCATATAGCCCATTTACAGCCCGCTAACCCAAGGCCCGTTACGCCCTATCCGAATTAGGCCCAGTAGCGTCATCTGGGCCATCCAATATGATTCCAGCCCGTTTTCACTTCTGGCCCATGTATGGCCCATGACGTCTTTCGGCCCATATGAGGCCCTATGTAACTCTTGGCCTATTAACGGCCCGTGGTGAAACTGGCCCGTAATGAACAGTGTATCACTTTACACCCATTAACGGCCCGTGGTGAAACTGGCCCGTAATGAACAGTGTATCACTTTATACCCATTAACGGCCCGTTATTCCGTTGGGCCGTTTCCAGCCCATGTTATCTTTCGGCCTTCTCAGAGCCCATTTATTCTTGGGCTCATTTCCAGCATTCGTTTACTTACGGCCCGTTACTGTCATTTTCTGCTTGTGGGCCAAATTCAGCCCGTGGTTACAGTCGGCCCGTTTGTGGTCCGTTAATACGTTGGGCCGTTTTCATAGCGTCATCAAATACGGCCTATTAACGATGGCCCGTTATGGTCGGCCCATGAACGGACGATTCCAACTCTAGCCCGTTTACGGCCATAATGCGGCCTGTTATTGGCCCATGTTTGGCCAATCGATCATACGGCCCGTATAAGGCCCATTGATGATACGGCCCGTAGAAGGCCCATTGTTTCTACGGCCCGTAGAAGGCCCATTGTTTCTACGGCCCGTAGAAGGCCTACTGTTTCTACGGCCCGTAGAAGGCCCACTGTTTCTACGGCCCGTAGGAGGCCCAGTGTCACTACAGTAAATATTAGCCCATGGTTATTGTGGCCTAGTTTTAAAAAATAGGTTATTGCAGCCACTAGCAAACCGCGGAAAAAGAACTGCACTGACTACAAGCAAACAAATAAACAAGACAACAAGGAAATAAATAAGCAAGCAACTTATGCTAGGCTATCACGGCTATTACACATATTACATCCACTGGGCATCAAAGTTCGCCACCAGTGCAAATATAGGGAACAAAGCAGCATATAAACGCCGCAGCAAAACAAGTCCAGAACTGAAACCACTTCAGAAGAGTTCAAGAAACAATATCCTGGGTACCCATAATGCTGGCAAGATGCTTAGCAAGCTTATTAACTTTCTCTTGTTTGGCGCTTAAATCCTCCAGCGCTTGCTGTTGCACAAGAAAGTACGCATCTGAATTCTGCAGGGACTTCCTCAGTCCTTCGGCTTCTTGCCGCAGCACAGCTGACTGATGCCTTTCAGCTTGTAGCTGAGACTGAAGAAGCCGAAGTGATTCAGGCAGCGAGTTCGAAGAGCTTGTGCCAGCGGTACTGGCCAGTAACTCGAACACTACATCAACGCAGGACTGTGGGGTTTTCTCACTGTCTACAAGATCGTTTTTATCACCTTTCTTGGAGACCAACAGGGTTGTCTCACTATCTTGAACCTTATCTGCATTACTTTCTCTACCATTGCATAGTGGGGTGCTCTTCTCCAATATTCTGTTTGCATACTACAAGAGAAACAAGCAGACACATCACAGGTTTAGCTTGTAGTATACGAAACTCATTTTGGTAAACCGGTTCAGTAGTAAGGTGGACAGGATAACAGCATGAAACAAACATATATCTATGTACTATGGTCACTGTATTGTCCATATCATTCTAGTTTATGTTCCCTAATCAAGATAGAGACACAGTTCAACTCATATATTTTTAAGACACAGCAGCATAGACAGAATATAAGTGTGAGAAACTACACAGCATTGGCAGCACTTGTAATGTGCATCACATGAGAACATAACTGTTTATACAACTTAAACTGAAATCAACATAGAGCAAGAAGTTAGAACAGCAATCCAGTTAAAGAAATAGGTTTAAAACATACCTGTTGCGCCATTGGAGTTTCAATTGGATCCTTCAAATTCGAAAGTAGTTGGTATGAGTAAATACAGTGATGCAACAGCAAAGGAGTATGGACCATAGCTACGGAATCTGACCTGAGAACAGTTGCTCTTCTGCTTTAAACGTGGAGTTTGGGTTAGCTGTGGTGGTCTTCGTGCTTTGGGCACTGCAGTAGCTTTACAAACTGCTCGTGTGGGGGTACTCTGTGGTGGACATGGTGCTTTGTCAACTATAAGTGGGTTACTATCCGCTGGGGTTGCGGTTAGATGGGTTGTAGCTGGTTCTCTGCCCAACGGTGTAAGTGTGCAATCTGGAAGAGTCTCGATTATGTGTGGTGGGGCTAGTTTGTGGGCCAGTACAACCATGGTTCTATCTGCATCGACGGGTAGCACTGTCTTTTGTGAAGAACGGGTTTTTGCTCCCTTAGATACTGCCATCACCCCCTCCAATTCAAATGGCTGATAAACAAGAAAAGAAATTGAACGTACAGACATTGTATGATAGACAGATGTGGTAATTCACATATATGTTGTCTAACCAAACAGGACAGCATGACACAATTTCACATATATGATGCCTAACTAAACAGGATAGCATGACACAGTTTCAGATATATGATGGATAACTTAACAGGATATAATGGCATAATTCAACATATGATGAGTACCTAAACAGGATGACATGACAAAACTATATGATGTCTTTCTAAAATAGGTTGGGATGAAATAATTCACATACATGTTGTCTAAGTATACAGGATGGCATGATATAATTGACATAATTGATTCATATACTAAGCAGCTGGCACTCGCATGTATGATCTCTAAACTAAGCAGATAGAATTCAATATTGTGCATATGATGTCTAAACTAAGCAATGCAAGACACCATATGCATCATATGAGAAATATAAACATTGCAACTTAGAGCATACACCTCAGGTGGGATATAGGACTGGTCATCTGTCTCTGAATCCTCCTCTGAGGAGCTCCCTGTAACCATCGAGATATATGCTTCAACAGGTACCATTGCCTGCTCTGAAGACCTTGTTTTCACTCCAGATTTTTCCATAACCGGCTCAAATGGCTGATACACATGAAGAGTAGTTCAATATACACAGATTGTCGACAAATGGAATACGTAATGAAAAAAAAGATGGCATGAGATAATTCACATATATGATGCCTGGCTCCATGGCGGTGCATAATTCACATATATGATAACTGGCTGAAAAACATGGCATTGCATAATTCACATATCTGATATAGAAAGCAAACAGGAGGCATTCACACAAAGCATGTCTAATCTAAGCAGATGGCATGGCAATGCAAGACACCATATGCATGATATGAGCAATATAACCCAGCCAAGTTAGAGCATGCACCTCGGGGGGGGGAATACGACTGGTCATCTCTCTCTGAATCCTCCTCTGAGGAGCTATCTGTAACCAGCAAGAAATCTGCATCGACAGGTAGCACTGACTGCTCAGAAGACCTTGTTTTCACTCCAGATTTTCCCATGACCGACTCAAATGGCTGATGCACAGGAAGAGTAGATGAATGTATAAACATTGTTGACAAATGGAATACATTATGGAAAAAATATGGCACAATACAATTCACATATACGATGACTGGCTAAACAGGATGGCATTGCATGATTCACGTATATGATGCCTGGCTAAAGAAGATGGCATTGCATAATTCCCATATACTCCCTCCGTTCCTAAATATTTGTCTTTTTAGAGATTTCAAATGGACTACCACATACGGATGTATATAGACATATTTTAGAGTGTAGATTCACTCATTTTGTTCCGTATGTAGTCACTTGTTGAAATCTCTAAAAAGACAAATATTTAGGAATGGTGGGAGTATGATATAGAAACCAAACAGGTGGCATTCACACAAAGCAAATCTAAACTAAGCTGATGACATATAAGATGTATAATGTAAGCAATGCAAGGCGCCATATGCATGATATGACCAACATCAGCATGCCAGGTTAGAGCAAACACCTCAGGTGGTAAACAGGCGTGGTCGGCTCCTTCTGAATCTCCATCTGAACAGTTATCTTCCTCTGGAATACAATCTGGAAATGCAGGAGGGGGGGGCACTTCGCCCACCATGGAGCGGCGTCTGCATGACATTATATTCGCACGCAACGGTCTTCTCTTTTTCTCTACATGTTCAGTACGATTGTGTACAATATCTGACATGCATAATAAAAAAATAGTTAGATTTTGTAAGGCCTAAGGGGTGCATGCAAAAATCAAGACTGATGGTAGCAAACGAGTGGATGGATCCAAAACTAATGATAGCAGGTAGATTATAGCTTCAGTTTAAAAAGATAGACAATGGATCATCTATTGTTTGTTGCCCACCCAACATGAACCACATAGAAGACCCCAGATGAACCAGATAGTAGACAGATACTATTCGTTGCTGGCTCGATATGAGACCCATGGGCAATTCAAAACTCAAGATTGAACGATAAAGTAGCAGGTAATAATAACCGATGTATAACGTAAGCAAACACGAAAGACTGCGACCTCTCTTCCGGAACTGTGTAGTCCTCAGGTTCATCTGCTCAGTCGATGATGGTAATGCAGTTGGCGTGGCTGCCGGCAACGGGGAAGATGATCTGAGGCGGCGAAAGGAAGTCTGCAGGGGGGATCTCTGCTGCAGTGAACGCTTCTGTCGATGGTGCACCTCAGGTGGGGTGGATGACGGCACGGCAGGAGCAGGACATAACACACAGAGTTTTCTTTGACGCCTATCTGAAAATGAAGTAAATCTGTAAGGGCTCCTTAGAATTGGAGGATTCTATAAACGCAGGGACAGGAAAAACACAGGAATAGGATAGGAATGCACGTGCAAAACAGAGCATTTGGAAACATAGGATTTCAGTCAACCTGGGTGTTTGGCTCACATGAATTGGAAGAACAGAGGAATGGAGAAACAAAGTGATGCGACGAGTGTACAACCTCTTTGGCATAGCCTTGTGGACCTCAGCATCATTGGGTTGGACGTGGAGGATGGTGATGATGCTGGTGTGACTGTCGGAGGCGGGGAAGAAGATCCGAGGCCTCTGGAAACGGCGCCGAGGGTACTGCTCCGCTGTGATGGACGGTTCCGTCGTTGGAGCAGCTCCGCTAAGGTGTACGGCGACGAGGCTGAAGCATGACAAGACAGACAACGTTAATCTGAAGTGGGACCCTAATATCATCTGCAATAGATGATGTAAAATACATCACCAAAAAGTGCTAGATGTAAAACGCATCAGCCGCGCCACGGCCGCTCCGACAGATGCTGTAAGTACTGTTCACTCTGAACTTAACTGAAGAAAATGAACTTCACAGTCGAAACTGAATTTTACTGTCGAAACTGATTGAACTAGTAACAGAGCATTGCAATAGATGTTTAGGGCGTTCGAGCACTAGTAGCAGAGAAGCAGTGATCTAAATCAGCAGACGCTCGAGCAGGGAACGCACTAGCAGAGAGCAAGTCGTGCAGTAGCACCGCGAGCGAGTGCTAAAGCAGCAACTCCTGTAGCTGCCGGAGGTCGTGCAGCAGCAGCAGCAGCGCAAGCGAGAGCAAGAGCAGAGCAGCAGCACGAACGAAAGCAGGAGCAGTGCAGCAGCGCGACCGACAGCAAGAACAGAGCCGCAGCGCGAGCGAGAGCCGGAGCAGCTGCAGCTAGTGCCGTTGTGGAAGTCGCCGCCGAGGAAGCAACGACATGGGGGAGAGACGCCGTGGATGATGTGGCCGGCGACGGCGCCGTCGATGGAGACACGCCATGTCTGCTCGGTATCGAGCACCGGCAGCCCCGTGAGATCGAATAAAAGATAAAATGCAGCGGTGAGTGCAGAACCTCCTTGGTGGCGCCGAGTTGGCCTCGGCTTCATCGGAGGAATTGGTGAGGGTGCTGCGGTTCCGGTGGGGCAGGTCAAGACGGCGCTGTGGGGATTGAGGTGGCGCGATAGACGAGGCGAACGTCGGGGCAGCTCCTTGGAGGTGGAGGACGGGGCGGCTGATCCGGCGGGACGACGAGATCGACAACGGATCCTCATCCGGTGCGGTGGATGAGGGACGGCGAGCTGTTGCGGTGGACGACGTAGTCGGGGAAGAGTCTCCGGCTGGGCGGCGGTCGGGAGGCCGACGGAGGAGCGTGGGGTTTCGCGGGTTTTGGCGGCCTCGGTGTACGAATGGGGGGGCGAAGGGGGAGGGGGAGCCAAGCTTAGGGACGCGCTTGTCCGAAATGTAGGGTAAGTTACCAGCGTACCCCCACCGGTTTTGACACCGCGACGTGGAGCTTCATTTCCGGCTGAGGGGTAGAAGGGGGATTTCGCGTGTCTGGGCTGCGGGAGCGATTTCGGATGAGGAGGGAGTTCTCGCGCGCGTCCAAATTTCGGGATAACAAGGCGCGGCGCGGGTTGAAGAAGCGGGAGTTTCAAAGCAGGTGAGACAAAAGATACTCGAGCTTGAAAATTTCGGGATAACAAGGTGCGGATTCCTTGTTCGGCAGAACAAACTTAACGTGTAAAAAAACAATTCATACAAGACACAAGAGAGTCATGTCCCCTTTTACTATATTGCTATAGATGCCATTGAAAAAACTACAAGAAAAATGTAAAAAAATCGGGAGAACAAGATTACCCTGCACAGTACCAAATCGATTCGCACTTCCCTCAACAACAACAAAAAACAAATCAATTCCCACCAAAGAAAGAGTAATGTCCCTTTTTATATGATTACAGATGCCATGATCTCGAATTTCAATTTTTGAATCCACGTTATGTTGAATTCGAATATATCGTTAGGTGACCTTGCGGTTTATAATTGATGTAGTCGTACATTTTGATCTTCCATCATATATGAACATTTTACTCCACCATGTGAACATATATATTGTCGTCTACCATATGGACTAAATTTGAATCAATTTTCCTTATTTGAATACGATTGTTGTCAAGTTATACAATAATTTAAATATTATCTTGATAACAAAAAACATACATATAGCAGTAATCATATTTCACTATGAACTACATGTACCATACGCTCTCCAATTCAAATATTTGTATCCATTTTATGTTGAATTCAAATCATAGTACATTATTGGTCTAGGTAGCGAGATGTTTGGGATAATCTAAACCCTGTTTTCATACGTATAATTTTTGGCTGAATTGGGACAAGTTTTGGTATAAGCCTCTTGCAAAACCGGAGATTCTCTCAACAAGCCTCGTGGTTCCGAGAGGGAACGTGTCACCTTTGTGTGCGAAACGATATACGCTGCCTCCCCCCTGATTTTATTTACAGAGGCAACATAGAACTATATGAGTGCCCTGTTAAATTTTGGAATTATTTCGGGTTCATTTGGCCTTTTTATACATTAATTGAGTTTCTGGACTTTTAATGTGCATAATCTAAATATGAATTGCATGCACATGCTCCGGTGCACCAAAGTGGGTTGAAAAATCACATGTGTGTCCTTGGTTGAATTTCTAGGTCCCATGGAAGAAATGAGAATGAAATTCAAACATCTGGGCGTCATGACTCGGCCGAGAACATCGAGAAACTTTGATTTTAAATTCATGTAAATCCAAAACTCGCCTGGAAATCATGAAACTTGGCATGGTGTCATGTCATGGCACTAACATGTTGTGGTAAAAAATTGGGCCGATTTGGAAGCTCGTGGTTCTAAGAGGGAACGTGCCACCTTTGAGTGTGAAACGATATACGCTGCCCCCCCCTTGAGTTTCTTAACAAAGGCAACATAGAACTACATTAGTGCCCTGTTAAATTTTGGAATTATTCCGGGTTCGTTTGTCGTTTTTTATACATTAATTGAGTTTCTGGTCATTTAATGTGCATAAGTCAAATTTGAACTACAAGCACATGCTCTCGTGCACCAAAGTTGGTTGAAAAATCACATTTGTGTCCTCGGGTGAATTTCTAGGTCCCATGCAAGAAATGAGAATAAAATTAAAACATCTGGGCATCGTGGCTCGGCCGAGAACATTGAGAAACTTGGTTTTAAAATTCTTGTAAATCCAAAACACGTCTGAAAATCATGAAACTTGGCATGGATGTCATGTCATGGTACTACCATGTTGTGGTAAAAAAATTGGCCGAATAGGAACAGATTTTGGTATAAGCTTCTTGCAAACCGAAGCTTCTCTCAAGAAGGCTCGTGGTTCTGAGAGGGAACGTGCCACCTTTGAGTGCGAAACGATATACGTTGTCCCCCTTGAGTTTATTTACAAAGGCAACATAGAACTACATGAGTGCCCTGTTAAATTTTGGAATTATTCCGGCTTCGTTTGGCCTTATTTACACATTAATTGAGTTTTTGGTCATTTAATGTGCATAATTCAAATTTGAACTACAAGCACATGCTCCCGTGCACCAAAGTTGGTTGAAAAATCACATTTGTGTCCTCGGGTGAATTTCTACTCCCTCCTTCCATCTATATAGGTCCTAATGCGTTTTTCGAGGCTAACTTTGACCAAACGTTAGAGCAATAATATATGACATGCAACTTACACAAAGCATACCTTCAAATTTGTATGTCAAAGGAGCTTCCAATAATATAATTTTCATAGTATACATCTCATGTGCTATTAATCTTGTCAATAGTCAAAGGCTGTCTTGAAAAACACATTAGGCCCTATATAGATGGAAGGAGGGAGTAGGTCCCATGCAAAAAATGAGAATAAAATTCAAACATCTGGGCATCGTGGCTCGGTCGAGAACATTGAGAAACTTGGTTTTAAAATCATGAAACTTGGCATGGTGTCATGTCATGGTAGTACCATGCCGTGGTAAAAAAATTGGCCGAATAGGAACAAATTTTGGTATAAGCTTCTTGCAAATCGGAGCTTCTCTCAAGAAGGCTCGTGGTTCTGGGAGGGAACGTGTCACCTTTGTGTGCATAATTCAAATTTGAAATACAAGCACATGTTCCAGTGCACCAAAGTTGGTTGAAAAATCACATGTGTGTCCTCGGGTAAATTTCTAGGTTCCATGCAAGAAATGGGAATGAAATTCAAAATTCTGGGCGTCGTGGCTGGGTTGGAAACATTGAGAAACTTAGTTTTTTAATTCCTGTAAATCCAAAACACGCATGAAAATAATGAAACTTGGCTTGGTGCCATGACATGGCACCAACATGCTGTGGTAAATTTGCAGTCCGATTTGCGAAGGCGCACACATTAACAATCAACAAAGTCATTTTGGAACAAGTGCTGTCACGTTACAATCGGAAACACAAGTATTATTGAAACCGTGGGCGTTCTACTTACTAGTACCATTTACGTGCCGCCACGCGTCCCCATTTTTTATTAGCTAGGAGGCGCCGTGCAGGGTAGCTATTTGAGTACGAGAGGCGTGCGATCAGACCCCTGCGCGTGCTTATCGGGAGGAGAGCCCTTTGACCTCCATCTGCCGTCCACCTCTCTCCCAAGGTCTCCATTAATGGCGCCCGAGCCTCTGTTTAATGGCGTGGCTATGTCTCACTCGACTGAGATTTAAGAGAGAAAAAAGAAAATCTGAAAGCACGGATCTTGATGTAAGATCCGACGGACCTATATAGCATCTACTGCGACTTATAGCAAGACTGATGAATATATAAGGACGATTAATTTTTTTTGATCAAAGAAGGGCTTGCCCCTTCCGATTTTCATTACTGAAAACCACCACAATTCACAAGAAGTTCAGCACAACTCCAGCCTAACACGAAGGACTAAAAGCTACCAGATTGAAATCGCAACATCCCAAGAGGCCAACAAAGGCCAAACATCCGCGCTAGAACCCAACATTTCACAACCGACGACACAATCCACATCCTAAACCGATTATTACATCAAAAGAAACCAGGAAACTGAAGGAAGCCCAGCAGCAACTAGAAGAACAGCAACGCCAGGGTCGCCACAGCAAGAGTTTTCTTCATTCCAGCCTCGCAACATTGATCTTCCACAGAAAGATAAGGACGATTAATTGTCTTACATAATTAGAAAGATAATTAAAAAAGCCACATGCGGCTACGCCCGAAATACACAAGGGCAAAAGAAGAAGGAAGACAAGGATCTGGCTCGCTGATCTCTACTTTCTTGATGCGTTGCTGCAGGCCGCGGGAACTAGTCTCCGCGGCGAGCGGCGATGAGCTCTTTCGTGTCCTCAAGACGCTGCTTGAGAACATCCACGGATTCCTCCACCAGCCTTTGGCGCTCGTTGCGGAGCATGTCATTCTCGTCCATAAGTTTCTTGACGATGACGCCGGTCCTCTTCAACAAGGCACTGGTCTCCTCCTGCTGGTCTGCACTTCGGACGATCTTCTCCCTCAGCAGGTCGCGCTCGGCCCGGAGCCTCTCATTGCCCTCCCTTAGTTGCCGGATGACGCCGGTAGCCTGTTCAAACGAGGCTTTCATGTCGTCCTGCAACCTCGCCCAGCCGGAGATCTGATCCATCTGGCTATGGACGATCGCATGCATGCGCCTGTAACAGTCGTCGCCTGCCCGCGAGAAATTTTCCCAGGCCGCCGCGGCGCGGCGGGACATCTCTGCTGCATTCGTGGCGCGGCGGGACATCTCTGCTGCTTCCGCGGCGCGGCCGGACCAGTCTGCTGCATCGACGGTGCGGCGGGACCTCCGTGCTACTTCAGCGGCGCGGCGGGACCTCTGTGCTGCTACTTCCGCACGACAGGACATGTCGGCTGCTCTCGCAGCGAGGCGGGACATCTCTCGTGCTTCCGCTTCCATGCTCGCCTCTCCCTGGTGGCAATCTCTCGACCCAGAACTCACGCTGGCCATGGCAGACGCAAGGGAAGGATGCTGAATGACTTGTTTGTTTTTGTGGATGAGGAGTTGAGGAGGAATGTGCAGTCATCTTGGCATACTAGTATTTATAACCGAGTACTAATACGCTCCTAAGTGGGAAACCGTTTAGGTTGTGATCGGTGTGAACAGGTTTGCAATTCAATATAGCGTGGTAGTAATACGCTCCTAAGTGGGAAACCATTTAGGTTGTGATCGGTGTGAACAGGTTTGCAATTCAATATGATGGCGTGGAGTAATTTGGAATGTGACGAGACACAAGCTCAAAATTTATTGACGGTTCTAGTTTCGAAGTGCGGCACTATTCCCGGATGGAGTACTTCTTTTTCTACTCCCTCCTTTCCAGTTTTATAGGGCTTATCTCAAAATTTTAGTTTTTCCATTTTATAAGGCTCAATTTGGTTGTTCCCCAACACATGTTCAGATTCCAAGGTGCATTAAATCATTGCATGCAAGTATTAAGAGAAAATTGACCAATGCATGTACTTTATGCATGCATGCATTGCATAATGCATTGATAAATATAATTTTTTGAGAAAAACAAGAGCATTAATTACTAAGATAAACAGAAGGCACTGTAGAAACATTTAGGACATGAGCTTGTCAAAATGTGGAGGGACACAAGCTTAGCCCCGGCCAGCAGCTTGGGCGGAACTGTCAAGAAGGTCAGCTCCTGCACGTCGACGTCGCCGGGATCCTTGTTGCTTATCACCTCCATTTCCACCTTGACGGCGTCGGTCGTGCCTTTGGGCTCCCCCGGCGGGCCGTTCGCCCACAGCTTGGCCACGTAGTGCGGCAGTGGGGACGCCCCCGCTCTGATGCAGACGACCGACACGGCGATAGGCGCGCCGATGTCGAGCACGCCGCCGACCAAGAAAAACGCGCGGCGGTCCTCCTCCGCGAACAGCAAGAGCCGTGGCTCCGACAGTGGCACATGCAGCTGGAGCACCTTGCCGTACTGGATCCTGTGCACGGGCATGTGATGCGTGGTGCTGATGTGGTGGTAGAGCGCCGGCGGCAGGCCTTCGTAGCCGCAGACGGGCACGGGGAACTTGCAGGGCGCGAGCGGACACATGCTTTGGTGATCGGTGAGCTTGTGGTAAGTGACGTAGAGCCCACAGCCTTCGTGCGGGCACTCCACCCTCACCGACGAAAGGAAAGAGTCCACCGCCGTGTTCCGCACGTTCAAGCCACCGCCGCGCTCGCACTTCTGGCACTACCGCTGGTTCCCGGGGCGCTCGACGCGGCAGTCCGCGCAGGCCAGGTGCCCTCCCTTGCACTACAGAAATCAATCGAACAACACATCAATCAAGAAACCTGCACCTTGCTCAATCAGCCGAACGGACGAGGTGTATTCGAACCTCATACACTGGAGGCGTCAAGGGGTGGAGGCACAAGGGGCAGTGGAGCACGGTGAGGTCCATTGAGACTTTAGAGAGCTCCATCGTCAGGTCCTGTTCGGTCTGCATGATCTCGCCCTCCTCGTGCACAACCATCTCTCGACTTGGGCCGGGGTATTACAAAGCTTTACCGTCACATATTTTATACTACTTCAAGGTGCATTAAATCAACACATGCAAGTATCAAAAGGAGAGTCACGGCATGCATGCATGCATTGTAATTAATGCATCGGTAAATGCAAATTATTGAAATATATCGAGTGCAGTGCTTTGATGTGTCGCGTCAACTCGTACATCAACGAGAAGTTTGATTATCCTCTCCCTCGTGGACTTAACTGCACCTGCCTTTGGCTGTATGACAGGTTGGCCACACACCTGTCAGGCCCACCTGTCATACACGCAAAGGCAGGAGCGTCCCTCGCTTGCCCATGAGCGTGGTGGCTGGCAAGACTAGGAGAAGCTTTCGCTACACGCTCTCCCTCCTGCACGCGGTGGACATGCAGCAGTTCAATCGGTGTCAGATGGCCAGAAGCGTACTGTAGTACTCCTCCAGTGCAGTAGTACTCCATCATTGTTCGACTTCCCGAAGAGACGAAGAGCCAAGCGCAGCCCGGACGCTCGTGTGGCAGTTTCATGTGTAGAGTAGTCTAGGATAGCGTGTACCGTGCCTGTAAGCTTAAAATCATTGGGGTCGGCTCCATGCTATGTGGTCGTCTCGAAGTTTTAAAATAATAATTAAAATAGTCTTCTGGCCCTACCTGACACCCTGGTGATTGTAGTTTGCACGCTCATCTGGTCAAGACAGGAATATATATTTTAATTTGTTTTTTTTAAAGGGGGGACTCCCCGGCCTCTGCATCAGAACGATGCATACAACCACATATATTTTAACTTGTGGTGGGTAAATGTTAGAGGTTGCAGCAAATATATTGTACACTGCGGGTCTTTCAGCCAAGTTTAGAGGCAAGCATGTGGGGCCAGTGCTATGATGTGTCGCGTCAACTCGTACAACGAGGAGAAGCTTGATTTTACTACACGCCTTCTCCCTCACCCATGCGCGCGGTTGCTCGCAAACGAGGACAGGATTTTGCTTAGTAGTACTTCTACAACAAGCTATCCGTCCCGCTCACGGTGGACGGACATGCAGTAGTGGATTCGACACTGTAGAAGCAGTAGTAGTAACATCATTGTTCGTCTTCTTGAAGAGGTGAAGAGCCAAGCGCAAACCGAACGTTGCAGTTGCGAACATTGGAGCACGCATATAGCCAGGCTCTAGCATGAGACAAAATTGCTATGTGAGCCCACTATTGTACTAGTACGTACAACTACTTGCTAGTATAGCCCTGTAAACCAGAAAGGAGTATTTGCCCTTCTAGAGATTTCAACAAGTGACTAGACTGTTGGGGATCGTAGCAGAATTTTAAAATTTCCTACGCATCAGCAAGATCCATCTATGGAGTATACTAGCAACGAGGGGAAAGGAGTGCATCTACATACCCTTGTAGATCGCGAGCGGAAGCGTTCAAGTGAACGGGGTTGATGGAGTCGTACTCGCCGTGATCCAAATCACCGATGACCGAGTGCCGAACGGACGGCACCTCCGCGTTCAACACACGTACGGAGCAGCGACGTCTCCTCCTTCTTGATCCAGCAAGGGGGAAGGAGAGGTTGATGGAGATCCAGCAGCACGACGGCGTGGTGGTGGAAGTAGCGGGGATCCCGGCTGGGCTTCGCCAAGCACAAGCGGGAGGGAGAGGTGTTGCAGGGGGAGAGGGAGGCGCCAGGGGCTGTGTTGTTGCTGCCCTCCCTCCCCCACTATTTATAGGGGTCCTGGGGGGGGCGCCGGCCACCCTGGAGATCCCATCTGAGGGGGGGCGGCGGCCAAGGGGGTGGCTTGCCCCCCAAGGCAAGTGGGGCGCCCCCCACCCCTAGGGTTTCCAACCCTAGGCGCAGGGGGAGGCCCAAGGGGGGGCGCCCCAGCCCACTAAGGGCTGGTTCCCTTCCCACTTCAGCCCATGGGGCCCTCCGGGATAGGTGGCCCCACCCGGTGGACCCCCGGGACCCTTCCGGTGGTCCCGGTACAATACCGATAACCCCCGAAACTTTCCCGGTGGCCGAAACTGGACTTCCTATATATAATTCTTCACCTCCGGACCATTCCGGAACTCCTCGTGACGTCCGGGATCTCATCCAGGACTTTGAACGACTTTCGGGTTTCCGCATACTAATATCTCTACAACCCTAGCGTCACCGAACCTTAAGTGTGTAGACCCTACGGGTTCGGGAGACATGCAGACATGACCGAGACGCCTCTCCGGTCAATAACCAACAGCGGGATCTGGATACCCATGTTGGCTCCCACATGTTCCACGATGATCTCATCGGATGAACCACGATGTCGAGGATTCAATCAATCCCGTATACAATTCCCTTTGTCAATCGGTACGTTACTTGCCCGAGATTCGATCGTCGGTATCCCAATACCTTGTTCAATCTCATTACCGGCAAGTCACTTTACTCGTACCGTAATGCATGATCCCGTGGCTAACTCCTTAGTCACATTGAGCTCATTATGATGATGCATTACCGAGTGGGCCCAGAGATACCTCTCCGTCATACGGAGTGACTAATCCCAGTCTCGATCCGTGTCAACCCAACTGACACTTTCAGAGATACCCGTAGTGTACCTTTATAGTCACCCAGTTACGTTGTGACGTTTGGTACACCCAAAACACTCCTACGGCATCTGGGAGTTACACGATCTCATGGTCTAAGGAAAAGATACTTGACATTGGAAAAGCTCTAGCAAACGAACTACACGATCTTTTGTGCTATGCTTAGGATTGGGTCTTGTCCATCACATCATTCTCCTAATGATGTGATCCCGTTATCAACAACATCCAATGTCCATAGTCAGGAAACCATGACTATCTGTTGATCAACGAGCTAGTCAACTAGAGGCTCACTAGGGACATGATGTAGTCTATGTATTCACACATGTATTACGATTTCCGGATAACACAATTATAGCATGAACAATAGACAATTATCATGAACAAGGAAATATAATAATAACCATTTTATTATTGCCTCTAGGGCATATTTCCAACAGTCTCCCACTTGCACTAGGGTCAATAATCTAGTTACATTGTGATGAATCGAACACCCATAGAGTTCTGGTGTTGATCATGTTTTGCTCTAGGGAGAGGTTTAGTCAACAGATCTGCTACATTCAGGTCCGTATGTACTTTACAAATATCTATGTCTCCATTTTGAACACTTTCACGAATGGAGTTGAAGCGACGCTTGATATGCCTGGTCTTCCTGTGAAACCTGGGCTCCTTGGCAAGGGCAATAGCTCCAGTGTTGTCACAGAAGAGAGTCATCGGGCCCGACGCATTGGGAATCACCCTTAGGTCGGTAATGAACTCCTTCATCCAGATTGCTTCTTGCGCTGCCTCTGAGGCTGCCATGTACTCCGCTTCACATGTAGATCCCGCCACGACGCTTTGCCTTCAACTGCACCAGCTTACTGCCCCTCCATTCAAAATATACACGTATCCGGTTTGTGACTTCGAGTCATCCATATCTGTGTCGAAGCTAGCATCGACGTAACCCTTTACGACGAGCTCTTCGTCACCTCCATAAACGAGAAACATATCCTTAGTCCTCTTCAGGTACTTCAGGATATTCTTGACCGCTGTCCAGTGTTCCATGCCGGGATTACTTTGGTACCTTCCTACCAAACTTACAACAAGGTTTACATCAGGTCTGGTACACAGCATGGCATACATAATATACCCTATGGCCGAGGCATAGGGGATGACACTCATCTTTTCTCCATCTTCTGCCGTGGTCCGGCATTGAGCCGTGCTCAATTGCACACCTTGCAATATAGGCAAGAACCCCTTCTTGGACTGATCCATATTGAACTTCTTCAATATCTTGTCAAGGTACGTACTCTGTGAAAGACCAATGAGGCGTCTTGATCTATCTCTATAAATCTTGATGCCTAATATATAAGCAGCTTCTCCAAGGTCCTTCATTGAAAAATACTTATTCAAATAGGCCTTTATACTCTCCAAGAATTCTATATCATTTCCCATCAATAGTATGTCATCCACATATAATATGAGAAATGCTACAGAGCTCTCACTCACTTTCTTGTAAACACAGGCTTCTCCATAAGTCTGTGTAAACCCAAACGCTTTGATCATCTCATCAAATCGAATGTTCCAACTCCGAGATGCTTGCACCAGCCCATAGATGGAGCGCTGGAGCTTGCATACCTTGTTAGCATTCTTCGGATCGACAAAACCTTCCGGCTGCATCATATACAATTCTTCCTTAAGAAAGCCGTTAAGGAATGTCGTTTTGACGTCCATTTGCCATATCTCATAATCATAGAATGCGTCAATTGCAAACATGATTCAGACGGACTTCAGCTTCGCTACGGGTGAGAAAGTCTCCTCGTAGTCAACCCCTTGAACTTGTCGATAACCCTTAGCGACAAGTCGAGCCTTATAGATGGTCACGTTACCATCCGCGTCTGTCTTCTTCTTAAAGATCCATTTATTTTCTATGGCTCGCCGATCATCGGGCAAGTCAGTCAAAGTACATACTTCGTTTTCATACATGGATCCTATCTCGGATTTCATGGCTTCTAGCCATTTGTCGGAATCCGGGCCCGCCATCGCTTCTTCATAGTTCGAAGGTTCACCATTGTCTAACAACATGATTTCCAGGACAGGGTTGCCGTACCACTCTGGTGCGGAACGTGTCCTTGTGGACCTACGAAGTTCAGCAGTAACTTGATCCGAAGCTTCATGATCATCATCATTAACTTCCTCCCCAGTCGGTGTAGGCACCACAGGAACATCTTCCCGCGCTGCGCTACTTTCCGATTCGGAAGGGGTGACTATCACCTCATCAAGTTCCACTTTCCTCCCACTTAATTATTTCGAGAGAAACTCTTTCTCCAGAAAGGACCCGTTCTTGGCAACAAAGATCTTGCCTTCGGATCTGAGGTAGAAGGTATACCCAATGGTTTCCTTAGGGTATCCTATGAAGACGCATTTTTCCGACTTGGGTTCGAGCTTTTCAGGTTGAAGTTTCTTGACATAAGCATCACATCCCCAAACTTTTAGAAACGACAGCTTAGGTTTCTTCCCAAACCATAATTCATACGGTGTCGTCTCTACGGATTTCGATGGAGCCCTATTTAAAGTGAATGTGGCTGTCTCTAAAGCATAGCCCCAAAATGAGAGCGGTAGATCGGTAAGAGACATCATAGATCGCACCATATCCAATAGAGTGCGATTACGACGTTCGAACACACCATTTCGCTGAGGTGTTCCAGGCGGCGTGAGTTGTGAAACGATTCCACATTTCCTTAAGTGCGTACCAAATTCGTGACTTAAATATTCTCCACCACGATCTGATCATAAGAACTTTATTTTCCTGTCACGTTGATTCTCAACCTCACTCTGAAATTACTTGAACTTTTCAAAGGTTTCAGACTTGTGTTTCATTAGGTAGACATACCCATATCTACTTAAGTCATCAGTGAGAGTGAGAACATAACGATATCCTCCGCGAGCCTCAACACTCATTGGACCGCACACATCGGTATGTATGATTTCCAATAAGTTGGTTGCTCGCTCCATTGTTCCGGAGAACGGAGTCTTGGTCATCTTACCCATGAGGCATGGTTCGCACGTGTCAAATGATTCGTAATCAAGAGACTCCAAAAGTCCATCTGCATGGAGCTTCTTCATGCGTTTGACACCAATGTGACCAAGGCGGCAGTGCCACAAGTATGTGGGACTATCGTTATCAACTTTACATCTTTTGGTATTCACACTATGAATATGTGTAACATCACGTTCGAGATTCATCAAGAATAAACCATTGACCAGCGGGGCATGACCATAAAACATATCTCTCATATAAATAGAACAACCATTATTCTCGGATTTAAATGAGTAGCCATCTCGCATTAAAAGAGATCCAGATACAATGTTCATGCTCAAAGCTAGCACTAAATAACAATTATTGAGGTTTAAAACTAATCCCGTAGGTAAATGTAGAGGCAGCGTGCCGACGGCGATCACATCGACCTTGGAACCATTCCCGACGCGCATCGTCACCTCGTCCTTTGCCAGTCTCCGCTTATTCCGCAGTTCCTCTTTTGAGTTACAAATATGAGCAACCGCACCGGTATCAAATACCCAGGAGCTACTACGAGTACTGGTAAGGTACA
The DNA here is from genome assembly GCF_018294505.1 of Triticum aestivum. Taxonomy (NCBI): domain Eukaryota; kingdom Viridiplantae; phylum Streptophyta; class Magnoliopsida; order Poales; family Poaceae; genus Triticum; species Triticum aestivum. The sequence continues at coordinate 510,151,941 of NC_057814.1, forward strand.
CATCAATTACATGTATATCACATATACCTTTGGTGTTGCCGGCCTTCTTGTCCGCTAAGTATTTGGGGCAGTTCCGCTTCCAGTGACCACTTCCCTTGCAATAAAAGCACTCAGTCTCAGGCTTGGGTCCATTCTTTGACTTCTTCCCGGCAACTGGCTTACCGGGCGCGGCAACTCCCTTGCCGTCCTTCTTGAAGTTCTTCTTACCCTTGCCTTTCTTGAACTTAGTGGTTTTATTCACCATCAACACTTGATGTTCCTTTTTGATCTCCACCTCCGCTGATTTCAGCATTGAATATACCTCAGGAATGGTCTTTTCCATCCCTTGCATATTGAAGTTTATCACAAAGCTCTTGTAGCTCGGTGGAAGCTACTGAAGGATTCTGTCAATGACCGCGTCATCCGGGAGATTAACTCCCAGCTGAGACAAGCGGTTGTGTAACCCAGACATTCTGAGTATGTGCTCACTAACAGAACTATTTTCCTCCATTTTATAGCTGAAGAACTTGTCGGAGACTTCATATCTCTCGACCCGGGCATGAGCTTGGAAAACCATTTTCAGCTCTTCGAACATCTCATATGCTCCATGTTTCTCAAAACGCTTTTGGAGACCCGGTTCTAAGCTGTAAAGCATGCCGCACTGAACGAGGGAGTAATCATCAGCACGTGATTGCCAAGCGTTCATAACATCTTGGTTCTCTGGGATTGGTGCTTCACCTAGCGGTGCTTCTAGGACATAATCTTTTTTGGCAGCTATGAGGATGATCCTCAGGTTCCGGACCCAGTCCGTATAGTTGCTAACATCATCTTTCAGCTTGGTTTTCTCTAGGAATGCGTTGAAGTTGAGGACACCGTGGGCCATTTGATCTACAAGACATATTGTAAAGATTTTAGACTGAGTTCATGATAATTAAGTTCATTTAATAAAATTATTCAATGAACTCCCACTCAGATAGACATCCCTCTAGTCATCTAAGTGAAACATGATCCGAGTTAACTAGGCCGTGTCCGATCATCACGTGAGACGGACTAGTCAAGATCGGTGAACATCTCCATGTTGATCGTATCTTCTATACGACTCATGCTTGACCTTTCGGTCTTCCGTGTTCCGAGGCCATGTCTGTACATGCTAGGCTCGTCAAGTCAACCTAAGTGTATTGCATGTGTTCCGAGGCCATGTCTGTACATGCTAGGCTCGTCAACACCCGTTGTATGCGAACGTTAGAATCTATCACACCCAATCATCACGTGGTGCTTCGAAACAACGAACCTTCGCAACGGTGCACAGTTAGGGGGAACACTTTCTTGAAATTATTATAAGGGATCATCTTACTTACTACCGTCGTTCTAAGCAAATAAGATGCAAAACATGATAAACATCACATGCAATCAAATAGTGACATGATATGGCCATTATCATTTTGCTCCTTTGATCTCCATCTTCGGGGCGCCATGATCATCTTCGTCATCGGCATGACACCATGATCTCCATCATTGTGTCTTCATGAAGTTGTCATGCCAACGATTACTTCTACTTCTATGGCTAACGCGTTTAGCAATAAAGTAAAGTAATTTACATGGCGTTATTCAATGACACGCAGGTCATACAAAAAATAAAGACAACTCCTATGGCTCCTGCCGGTTGTCATACTCATCGACATGCAAGTCGTGATTCCTATTACAAGAATATGATCAATCTCATACATCACATATATCATTCATCACATCTTCTGGCCATATCACATCACAAGGCACATGCTGCAAAAACAAGTTAGACGTCCTCTAATTGTTGTTGCAAGTTTTTATGTGGCTTGTATAGGTTTCTAGCAAGAACGTTTCTTACCTACGTAAAACCACAACATGATATGCCAATTTCTATTTACCCTTCATAAGGACCCTTTTCATCGAATCCGTTCCGACTAAAGTGGGAGAGACAGACACCCGCTAGCCACCTTATGCAACTAGTGCATGTCAGTCGGTGGAACCTGTCTCACGTAAGCGTACGTGTAAGGTCGGTCCGGGCCGCTTCATCCCACAATACCGCCGAAACAAGATAAGACTAGTAGTGGCAAGAAAAATTGACAACATCTACGCCCACAACTGCTTTGTGTTCTACTCGTGCATAGTAACTACGCATAGGCCTGGCTCATGATGCCACTGTTGGGGATCGTAGCAGAATTTTAAAATTTCCTACGCATCACCAAGATCCATCTATGGAGTATACTAGCAAATAGGGGAAAGGAGTGCATCTACATACCCTTGTAGATTGCGAGCGGAAGCGTTCAAGTGAACGGGGTTGATGGAGTCGTACTCGCCGTGATCCAAATCACCGATGACCGAGTGCCGAACGGACGGCACCTCCGCGTTCAACACACGTACGGAGCAGCGACGTCTCCTCCTTCTTGATCCAGCAAGGGGGAAGGAGAGGTTGATGGAGATCCAACAGTACGACGGCGTGGTGGTGGAAGTAGCGGGGATCCCGGCAGGGCTTCGCCAAGCACAAGCGGGAGGGAGAGGTGTTGCAGGGGGAGAGGGAGGCGCCAGGGGCTGTGTTGTTGCTGCCCTCCCTCCCCCCACTATTTATAGGGGTCCTGGGGGGGCGCCGGCCACCCTGGAGATCCCATCTGAGGGGGGCGGCGGCCCAGGGGGTGGCTTGGCCCCCAAGGCAAGTGGGGCGCCCCCCATCCCTAGGGTTTCCAACCCTAGGCGCAGGGGGAGGCCCAAGGGGGGGCGCCCCAGCCCACTAAGGGCTGGTTCCCTTCCCACTTCAGCCCATAGGGCCCTCCGGGATAGGTGGCCCCACCCGGTGGACCCCCGGGACCCTTCCGGTGGTCCCGGTACAATACCGATAACCCCCGAAACTTTCCCGGTGGCCGAAACTGGACTTCCTATATATGATTCTTCACCTCCGTACCATTCCGGAACTCCTCGTGACGTCCGGGATCTCAAGACTCCGAACAACTTTTGGGTTTCCACATACTAATATCTCTACAACCCTAGCGTCAGCGAACCTTAAGTGTGTAGACCCTACGGGTTCGGGAGACATGCAGACATGACCGAGACGCCTCTCCGGTCAATAACCAACAGCGGGACCTGGATACCCATGTTGGCTCCCACATGTTCCACGATGATCTCATCGGATGAACCACGATGTCGAGGATTCAATCAATCCCGTATACAATTCCCTCTGTCAATCGGTACGTTACTTGCCCGAGATTCGATCGTCGGTATCCCAATACCTTGTTCAATCTCGTTACCGGCAAGTCACTTTACTCGTACCGTAATGCATGATCCCGTGGCTAACTCCTTAGTCACATTGAGCTCATTATGATGATGCATTACCGAGTGGGCCCAGAGATACCTCTCCGTCATACGGAGTGACAAATCCCAGTCTCGATCCGTGTCAACCCAACAGACACTTTCAGAGATACCTGTAGTGTACCTTTATAGTCACCCAGTTACGTTGTGACGTTTGGTACACCCAAAACACTCCTACGGCATCCGGGAGTTACACGATCTCATGGTCTAAGGAAAAGATACTTGACATTGGAAAAGCTCTAGCAAACGAACTACACGATCTTTTGTGCTATGCTTAGGATTGGGTCTTGTCCATCACATCATTCTACTAATGATGTGATCCCGTTATCAACGACATCCAATGTCCATAGTCAGGAAACCATAACTATCTGTTGATCAACGAGCTAGTCAACTAGAGGCTCACTAGGGACATGATGTGGTCTATGTATTCACACATGTATTACGATTTCCGGATAACACAATTATAGCATGAACAATAGACAATTATCATGAACAAGGAAATATAATAATAACCATTTTATTATTGCCTCTAGGGCATATTTCCAACATAGACTACACCGAGACGGAGTACATATGGAGCAAAATGAGTGAATCTGCACCGTATACGTACTAGTTCTATCGTTTTCCTCTCCGAGGTGCACAATATTGAGTATACTGACTAGTCTCTTTTTGACACACATTTACGTTTTTTTACACAGTACAGACGCAAGCGCTCATATACACGCGCATACACTCACCCCTATGAACGCACACACGCACGGCACTATCATCTTGAAATTTACGAAGTCACCATATGCACCTCGTCGTCGGCGGGTCCATAGGTGCTTGAATGCCAAGGAGGGAGAGGGTAGCGGCTCCCGAGACGTTGAACGGTCAATGATGCATCCTCAATTACATGTAGAGGGAATTAATTGGAGAATCAGAATAGAGCCAGCACGATGTGAATGCAACACAGTTTGGACTCTCATATAATAAAGGCGCCCCACCACTCCAATCCATCTACTCCCAAGTCTCTGCGCAACACTGCTCACTCCAATCCAAGACCAAGTGACCAGATGCCACAAGCACCTATGGAGGCGATGGACGCGAGCGGCAGTCGGCTATGCCAAATCATCCAAGGCGCCGGCCTGCGGCCCCGCACCGCGCAGCGTTTCCAGACGGTGCTGGCGACCGCAGGAATCGTAGCCCTCGCCGACGCCGGCTTCGCCTCTCGCATGGACGACATGATGGTCAACTCCATCCGCAAGTTCACCGCCGTCAAGAAGCGCGCGGACGACCTTGTCGTACTGCTCCAGCCCGCGCGCCCAGGCTCCTCATTGCCTGCCACCCTCATCGGCCTCCATGGTGACGAACTCTTTCAAGCCCTGGTGGCCCTGCAGGTGCCGGAGGTCGCGACGAAGAATGTGCACCTCGAGGCCGCGCTCGCCGCGCAACGCCTCGCCATGCAAGAAACCGTTGACCTGCACATCCATGTCTACGAGGAAATCGTCTACATAGGCCACTACAAGGCAAGCGAGGACAGAAAGACGTTGGCCTTCTTCCAGCGGCTGAAATCTTTGGACGCCATTGTTCAGAAGCACGTCGACCTGGCCACGAAAGCCATTGCTACTTAGGCGCCGTTCGGTGGGCCGGCGCCCTGAGTCGAGGAGGTGGACGTCATCGATGGATGCATCTCTTCTTGCCTCCTGTAACCAGCACTGCATCGCCTCATGGCCTTAATGTTTTATTAGTATAATACTCCCTCCGTTCCCAAATATATGTCTTTCTAAAGATTCCAGCAAGTGACTACTACATACGGAGCAAAATGAGTGAATCTACACTCTAAACTATGTCTACATACATCTGTATGCTGTATTCCATTTGAAATAGTATCTAAAAAGGCTTATATTTATGAATGGAGGGAGTATATGGCATTTTTATTCCAGTCGTAACGTTTTCACTGTGAGCTGGGGCCGCAGTTGAGCAAACCCACCGTGCCCACCGGGCGTCGGCCGAGTTTAGAATTAGAAGAGAGAAACGAGGGAGGAGAGCTAGCTGTAGCACGGACGCTGTTGTCAGATGGGACTCATGTTTATAGAATAGGAGTAATGAGCACTCATGCCTCTCTTTTTTTTGGGGGAAAAATTAGTCGTAAGTCTAGTACCACTAGTTGGGTGTGTGTGACCTACAGCTGTCATCACTTTAGGTATCCTTTTCGAACCGCGGCTACGCTTCACAGTACATATTATTTCACGCATTTATCCTCCTATATGTACTCCTAGGCTATTTCCACGTGCTCCCATTCACCGACATGTGGGACATAGAGCATCTGGGTCGTAGTGCATGCACGACTCGGAGCATATGCCGAGGTACTTTACATTTCAGACCTCACGAATTACATGCAAACCCCCGCAGAAGAATAAATAAATGAATGAATTACTACATGAAACCGGATTATTTTCGTGGAAACCGGAGCACGTTCATTAAATTTTGTACATAACACGTTTATAAAAAATGACCGGACCAAAACCAGTCTAAGGGCCTCTTTGATTTTTCCCGCAAAAAAAGGGCCTCTTTGATTCGCAGGATACTGAAAACACAGGAATGGGGAAAGTATGATGGCGATGAACCGAGACGAGGAGAACTCTAACTCAGTTAGAGGTTAGAGTTAGATTCTAACCCTGAACTAACTCTAAACCAAAGAGGTGTATGGATGGCAGGGTTAGATTGACAATAAATGCTCTATCTCAATCATTTGACTACTTTGGACCCTATTTCCTGCCGGATTTGGAGGGTGCTTGGATACGTTTTAGTTCCATGACTAAAAGTAGTGGGACTAAAACTTGCTAGCCTCACCCATGCTTGGATCCAAATACTAAAGAGACTAAAATCAAGTTAATGAGCATTTATTATCCTCCAAACCCTCCAATCCAGAACTCGCCTGTGTTAAAGGAGAGGAGTTAAATGAGGAGAGAGAGGACTAATCCACATTTTAGTAGGGGTACCCCTGACTAAAATTTTTAGTCTCAAGACTAGTTTTAGCCCCTCTTTAGTCAGGGGTGCTTGGAACTTTAGCCTCTTAAAGAGACTATTTTTAGTCAGACTAAAATAAGTCCCTTGGATCCAAGCACCCTCTTGGTGTGGCCGGCTCTTCTGTGGCCTCCTCCCGCTCACAATTGACATAAACGAACCATCTATACAAATCAAGCATGCAAAACATGATAATTTTTACTTTGTCCATACAAATGAGATATCCCACTTAAACATACAAGTCGTCAATCAAGCTTCACAAAATAAAAAAACACTTCATGAAACAAAGAATGAGCTAACTCATCACGGAAGTCATTCACGATAGGGAGGGAGCCCGGAGCCCCTCACGCACCGAGGGAGGAGCTCGCCATCGTCGCTCTGGAGGAAGGCTCTGTAGAGCCCAAGCCCCGGGAACCCCTCCGACGCCGGCCCTTGCGAGTTGAGGTCGACACCGGCATGGGTAGCAGGGCCGCTTGCCGCCGACTGGGAACTTAATCTTTGGGCCTCTAGAAATAATGCAAGCCTGTAACTAAAATACCTAGAAAGGTGAACTGAATCTTTGGGCCTCTAGAAATAATGCAAGCCTGAAACTGAAATACCTAGAAAGGTGAACTGAATCTTTGGGCCTCTAGAAATAATGCAAGCCTGAAAGTGAAATACCTAGAAAGGTGAACTGAATCTTTGGGCCTCTAGAAATAATGCAAGCCTGAAACTGAAATACCTAGAAAGGTGAACTGAATCTTTGGGCCTCTAGAAATAATGCAAGCCTGAAATTGAAATACCTAGAAAGGTGAACTGAATCTTTGGGCCTCTAGAAATAATGCAAGCCTGAAATTGAAATACCTAGAAAGGTGACCTGAATCTTTGGGCCTCTAGAAAGATTTATTACCTCCTCAAGCAGCATCAAACAATTCCATGCGTGCACCACAAATCTATACCAAGTTTGATCAGGATCTACTTTTCCAAATCAGAATTAGCGCTAGAGCAAGCAAGATCAATGATATGGCCGTGAGACAGAGAAGGAACGAACAAACTCACCCCTCTCGCGACCTCCCTGGTAGATGCGCCGCCGCCGCGCACGACAGAGGGAGAAAAACGACTGGTGAAGGGGGAGCGGGGCGACCTTCGAAGGCCGGAGGGAGAGGGCGGCCGGAGTAGGGCGGCGGAGGCCGGAAGGAGAGGGCGGCCGGAGGAGAGAGAGGGCGAGCGGCCCTATGGGGAACAGAGAGGAGTCGTGCGAGAGGGGGGAGCGATCTGGTGCGGGCAGGGGAGATTTTTTTAGTTCTCTTTTAGTGGGCCCGAGGATAACTAACCCAATTAGAACCTCTCCACCGGGCTAGTTTTTTTAGCTGGGTTAGAGCAAACTAGCTCAAACTAACCCCTCTTGTTTCGATAATTTGAGGCTATTTCAACCCAAACTAGCTCTAACTCAGGGATCCAAACAAAGAGGAGTGTTACTGTACATGCTACAGTGTGGACCGTAGCACATTGTTTTTTATGGCCATATCACCACATTGTTTTCTACTGCTGGTTCACTGGGCTACCGTGGTTCGCACTGCTGGTTCACTGGGCTGCCGTGGTTCGCACTCCTCCGACCTGAGTAGTACTCTAGTATAGTACTAGTATATACCGCATCATTCTTTGCTCCTTCTTACTACTCCGACATGTGGGAGAGCCAGCATCCGGGTCGACGTGTCATGCACCAGATTAGAGCGCGGAACGGAAGGGGGGCATCACCCCGGTCGGAGCGCCAGTAATTCATGACTATAGTGAGTGGTCATATCACAAGTCTTTCCAGCAGTAACGCGCCGTCAAATCGCACAGCCCCACTCGCTCACCCTCCTCGCCTCTCTGTCAAACCGCCTACCCGAAAACTGCCGCGCGTACTGCCCGGGAAAAGCCCCGCCCTCAACTTTTAACTACGCGAAAATAGTTCGAGCTTGTTCGTTCTATATAAATACAGTACTTACTGTATGTTTATTCACCCGTGGGGTTGTTCAATGAATGGAGGGGCGGGGAGCACAAGTGAACAATACTGTAGTACTACTAGTAGTAAGTAGGAGTCGTACAGTAGTCACCTTAAATAGAGAGTTTCTTTTCTTTAATGCCACGTACACAAATTGAAACGCTTGTTGTGGAGAGAAAAAAGATAATCACTCCACTATATATGGACGCAGGGGCCTGAGCGCTTGCTTTACTAGGGTTGCTCTCTTCATTCTCTCATCCTCTCCAGATATAAACAAGACAGCGGTAGCGACATTTTCTCTCTGCTCACCGCTGGTCACAGATCCGGCCGGATCCCTTCGGCCGGTGTGTGTAGAGGACTAAAAGGTGCATCGTTCACGCGGTCATCGCCGCCGAGGGAGGAAACCCACAGCTGCCGGAGGGGCCCGATCCTCTGCCCGTGCCGTTCTCTCCGACACAGCGCCGGCTCGGGAGGTCCTCCGACCCTTCTTCCTCCCTGCCGTATTGTCCGCAGATCCGACCTGCCGCCGCCGACATCCCGGCGACCCTCAGGTATAAGTTCTTCGAAAGCGGCCTTGCTCTACTGCCCCAGCTCCCCACGTGTCTGCATGTGCATCTTTTTCTACTCCCATCAGCTCTTCCAAAGCCACCTAAATTTTTAGTATTATTAGAGGTAAAGCTACTTCATGCATTCGAATCTAGGGCTTTGTTCAAACAACGAAGAAAGGGGGGAAAGTTGTAGCATGAATCTAGGACTTGATTCAAAGAGGAAATAATATGGTGAAAGTAGTAGAGACCGGATACCCAACCGGTCTCTTGGTTGAAAAGGGAAATAATGGGAAAACGCAGTACAAACTGGATAAGGAACAGATCTATTATTGGTTGAAAAAAGGATAGAAAGTGGCGGCTGGTGGACAAGTCAACAGAGTATGTCCAGGATTAGATTTGCTGCCATCACATAGTAAAAGGTCTCCAGGATTAGATTTGCTGCCCTCACATAGTAAAAGGTCTCAGGATTAGATTTGCTGCCCTCACATAGTAAAAGGTCTCAGGATTAGATTTGCTGCCCTCACATAGTAAAAGGTCTCCAGGATTAGATTTGCTGCCCTCACATAGTAAAAGGTCTCCAGGATTAGATTTGCTGCCCTCACATAGTAAAAGGTCTCCAGGATTAGATTTGCTGCCCTCACATAGTACAAGGTCTCCAGGATTAGGTTTGCTGCCCTCACATAGCATGAACAAACTCGGCATCACCACTTTATGCCTCCTTGTAGGTACATTGTGCTGATGCGTCCACTGTCGCATGTCCTTATACCAACCTTTTGCTGTTGTTAATGTAAGGGCGCATGTAAAATGAAGCGATCACACTGTTACCTTAGGGACATGTCTAACCAGTGTTATTGTTAATCTAATGCCTCCAGTGATAAGATGCAATTAAACTGTGTTACAAATGGCACTCCTGCTGTTTTCCCCAGTATGATAAGTAAGTTGCTCCTTTACGCTGCTGAGTGTCCTGGTGTCCCCACGGTCCCATGCCCTTAAACCAACTCTTTAGCTGCTGTTGATTTACTGTGTCTGGTAAACAAGCAATGCCACCATTAAAGTAATCCCATATTTGAGGAATCTCATTGTTGATCGTAATGCTTCTGGTAACATGAAGCATTGCTGACGTTTTAAAATTTCTACTGTCCTTGCGTGATTGCCATGAACATAATTAAGATGCTTCTTTTCATTTTGTATATGTTTCGTATATTCTTATTGACCAGCAACTGTTTACTTTCTATCTTTTTGTGCAGATAGGGATATCCATTTCACCTTGTTGCTATTGTGACCTTTTGGTGAACTGCACAAAACACTTTTTTGGAATGAGTGTCTTGTGCAGTTCAACTAAAATGTTACATGGGCAACATCTCTCAATTTTGGTGGAACTGCACAAAATGGTGATTGGAGTTTCCAAAATCTCCGTCAAATTCTGCTGGTAATCTCGTGCAACATTTTATTAGCCTTTGCAAGATGAGCCGTAGCTGAATGATGCAATCTTTGCTTCATTTCAGGCGAACTGCAGAAAAAGTGGCATGAATTGAATCATCGAGTGGAGCTGCAGGTTGACTTCCACTAGTGCCAGTATTATAGTAATCATGCTCTTTATTATCTGCGCTGTGCAAACAGGAATACTCAACTACAGATGTTGTGACGGTCAAGAGCATTCGCCAAGTTCTTCGATTGTATGACATGGCTAGCCAAGATGGATTTAATCCCGATATTCACTTTATCAAAAGGCTCTAATGGGTTGGTTCTGAATCTTGCAAGCTGGGAATCAGTGAGATGTGTAGGCATCTTTGTTGTACTTATTATTTGAATCTTATTTGTTGGTTCTGAATCTTGCAAGCTGGGAATCAATGAGATGTGTAGGCATCTTTGTTGTACTTATTATTTGGATCTTATTTGTTGGTTCTGAATCTTGCAAGCTGGGAATCAATGAGATGTGTAGGCATCTTTGTTGTACTTATTATTTGGATCTTATTTGTTGGTTCTGAATCTTGCAAGCTGGGAAACACGGCATGATGATGCAGAGGACAACAACCATAACAAACAGTTCAAACTTGGTAGTATTATCTTTGTGAAAGTGCGACAAATGTGCTGATCGTGAGCGTCCTGAGAATAATAATTCTAATTGTTGTGCATGTTGATCCTGTGGCACTGATAGAACGAGCGAATGCATTGCTTGTTTTAAGTATAAATTTCTATTAAAGCTAATTAAATTTAAGTAAAGTGACCACTAACTCCTATTATTACAGTACCAATACAGACCCGCTCGTGAACCGACGTGTGGCCGAGGGTGCATCTTCTGCCGGGCGTGCAGCGGACGAGGGAGGGGTAGTAACTGTTGTCGCCTGTACACACTCAGCTTACTGTTGAATCCAGTTCCCCAAGAGCTGAAAAACAAACTGCTGCCGCCGCCTACACACTCGTTCGCTCGAAGAGACTCCAATGGCGATCCGAGGGGTGAGCCTGCTGGATATGGACTTCAGCAAGGAGTTCCCCTTTGAGTTCGCCGTTGCACCAAGTTGAATGTGATGTACACCAACGATACGGACTCGGTGAAGCTCTGCCTCGCCTCAGTCCTATGGCTGCACCAGGTTCTGGAGCATTCGCCCGTTTCATCGGCAGCGCTGACTGCACCTTCGCTACGGTGGAGAGAAGGAAGAACGCGACGATTCGGCCATCTGGTGCAACAAGCTTTTCGACATCCAGAAGCAATAAAATATCATCAGCAACGGGTAGGAGAAGGAATCCGTGGTTGACCTCGCTGAGACCATCATCGACCCCTGATACGCCAACATGAAAGAACACAACCTGAACACGTGGGAGGTACCTATGAATCTAGCCTACATAACCTACGTGGCCAAGGACGCATACGCATGCTACGACATGTACAGGCAGATCTTGGACATGAGGGCGTGTCTGCTTCCCGTAACCGACGAGTACATGGACAGCCGTAGCGTCATGATCAAGCGTGCCAGGAAGGTCTAGATGGTGTACTTTATCTATTTATAAGCACCTTTATCATTTGAGTATTTCATGCATTAGCCTATGTGTCGTAATTATCTGTTTTGTCCGAAATATTTCTTTTAAGAACCCATTAACCTGATTGCTTTTTTTAGTGGCTATTTGCTTATGTATGTAAACTAGTTCACTTGTCCGTAAAAAAAACTAGTTCACTCGGCTGCCGTGCTTTGAATCTCCTTCCTCCCAACATATTCCCCTCCTCAGGTGGACCCAGCAGGTCTCTGAATTTTCTCCCACTTTCTTTTTCGATGTAAACTGAGTTTTCTCCTAGTACTTTCCCCTAGAACCAACTCAACTGTGCCACGTCTAGCCTAAAAAATAATAATACCCCACGTACTATTAACTCATCAAATTAAAATGATATTTTATTTCGTAAGTTGAAAGTTCTTACAAAATAATAATAATAATTGTTTATATATAACTTGGCAAGTTAACTCCTAGTGATTGCGTACATAAGCTTGCAAAGATTTTACTGACGTGCAATCATGTGTTTATGTTTTTATAACATTTCTCCGTCTAGCCCAACATGATATTTTCACCCAGCCCAGCAAGTCCACGGATTTCGAGAAAAATGCAAATGGGATTTAAACGGGCTGCATAGATGCTACATCATTGTTTCACCCAGCCCACCAAATGGACTAAAAAACAAATGGACTGGCTGACATGTGGGCCAGTAGGTCAAAGCCTAAGAAGGCGTTGGATTTACATCCAACGGCCGGCATTCTTCTTCAATCTCTCGTCTTCTTCCCCCAGCGCTGCCGGAACCGCCTGCTCCAGCCTTCGGCGTCCAGCGGCGTTGTTTTGCGCTCCTCAGCGAAACGCTACCCCGCCGACGGCCAGGCCATCCCTCCACTCTGCACCTCCTGTTATTCTCTGCCGAGTGTAGGCCCACCCCGCACCCGAACCAGTCAAGTTTCCCACTCCTCTTCGTCTGCGACTCCATTGCCGCGTCTTCCCCCTCTCCGGGTCGTTCCAGTCTGGGGCCTCGCCGTCGTCCACCGCCTCGGTGCGCTCGGCGCGGCGTGGTCAACGTACAAGAGTCATCGAAAGAGGACTGTACGTGGAGAGCCTGACGGCTGGGACCCATGAGGTCCATGGTCGCACGCAAGGAAAGTTCCTCCTTATTACGCATTGTACATGGGAAGGGCTTCTGTATTTCGCGAAAAAACGTTCCCCCGCTGACAGGTCAGACCCACCAGCTATATCTTCGCACGCAAGGAAGTGCCTCCTTATTACGCACCAAAAAATGAATACCCCCTGCTAGCTGGGACCCACCATAGTGGGTGGCTGACTGGTGGGCCTACTAAGTTGATGAGGATGGAGGGCTTTGTCAACTTAGTCAATATGAACGATTCTAGCTCCAGTGACCGTACGATGTCCATCCAACGGCCATAGTGCTTCTTCAACCTCTAGTCTTCTTGCTCCAGCCGCCCAAAGCAGCGCCGGTCGTGCCGCGTGCTCCTGCCTCTCGTGGCCGGCTGTGATGCCGCGGAGGCCTCACCGCCCCTACTACTCCCACCGCTGGCCTAGGGTATCCCTCTACTCACCCACACCCCCTGTTATTCTGCGGCGACGGCAACCTCACGCTGCAGCCGAACCAGTGAACCCTCGTACTCCTCTCCGCGTGGGCATCCACTGCCGTGTCTTCCCCGGCTCCGCGTCGTCCCCTTCCTAGGCCTCGCCGTCGTCCACCGCCTTGGTGCTCTCGGCGCGGCGTGGTCAATGTGGTCAACGACCGACTTCCATCGGAAGAGTACTGTACGTGGACAGGCTGACAGCTGGGTCCACGGCCACCGCCCAGTTTTTTTGTGATTTGCCAAGTAAGTCGCTTTGTCAGGCCTGTTGGGCTGCAAATCTTTCAAGACGAGGAGAGCTTCATTCGGCTGGCCGAGAAAATGGCCTATCAGTAATGAGAAATGGGCTGTACATTTTTAAAACACATCAAACCGGCAATTAGTTTCAAATATCTTTTTTTCATTTCGAGATTTTAAATTACATTAATTTTTATGCGTGGACAATTTGTTGGATTTTATATTGATATACATTTATTTTTAAAATCAGTTTGAATGTGAGTCAAAATTTTGGGATTAAAAACAGTTCGGACCGCACCGAAATATGCAAAACTTTCTATAATTTTTTAACCGTGGCCACAATATGGGCTGTAATGTTAACAAAAAGAATATGGGCTCCAAAAAAACCTTAAGAATTAGCAAATGGGCTGTAAATTATTAGAAATAATGGCAGATGGGTTGTATGCTGTTTTCCACAGATTTGAGGCTTTCCTAAAAGAAGGTTGACACACAAGCAGTGACTGTTGGATGTCCATCAAACGGCCGTCGTGTTTCTTCAATCTCTGCTCTTCCTGCTCCAGCCGCTCAAACAAGCGCCGGCGGGACTGCCTGCTCCCTCCTCCCCGCGGCCGGCTGTGCTGCCGCGCAGGCCTCACCGCCCCCTACTATTCCCACCGCTGGCCAGGCCCTGCGGCGACGGCAGCCTCACACCGCAGCCGAACCAGTGAACCCTCGTACTCCTCTCCGCGTGGGCTTCCATTGCCGCGTCTTCCCCGGCTCCGCGTCGTCCCCTTCCTAGGCCTCGCCGTCGTCCACCGCCGTGGTGCTCTCCGCGCGGCGTGGTCAACGTGGTCAAGGAACGACTTCCATCGGAAGAGAACTGTACGTGGAGAGGCTGACAGCTGGGTCCACGGCCACAGCCCAGTTTTTTTGTGATTTGCCAAGTAAGTCGCTTTGTCAGGCCCGTTGGGCTGCAAATCTTTCAAGACGAGGAGAGCTTTCATTCGGCTGGCCGAGAAAATGGCCCATCAGTAATGAGAAATGGGCTGTACATTTTTAAAACACATCAAACCGGCAATTAGTTTCAAATATCTTTTTTTTCATCTCGAGATTTTAGATTACATTAATTTTTATGCGTGGAGAATTTGTTGGATTTTATATTGATATACATTTATTTTTAAAATCAGTTTGAATGTGAGTCGAAATTTCGGGATTAAAAATAGTTCGGACCGCACCGAAATATGCAAAATTTCGTATAATTTTTTAACCGTGGCCACAATATGGGCTGTAATGCTAACAAAAAGAATATGGGCTATAAAGAAAACCTTAATAATTAGCAAATGGGCTGTAAATTATTAGAAATAATGGCAGATGGGCTGTATGTTGTTTTCCACAGATTTGAGGCTTTCCTAAAAAAAAGGTTGACGCACAAGCAGTGACTATTGGATGGCCATCCAACGGCCGTCGTGCTTCTTCAATCTCTGCTCTTCCTGCTCCAGCCGCTCAAACAAGCGCCGGTGGGACTGCCTGCTCCCTCCTCCCCATGGCCGGCTCTGCTGCCGTGCAGGCCTCACCGCCCCACCGTACTCCCATCGCTGGCCTAGCCATCCCTCTACTCACCCACACCTGCTGTTATTCTCCGGCGACGGCAGACGAACCAGTAAACCCTCGTACAGTCGTACTCCCCTCCGCGTGGGAAACAACTGCCGAGTCTTTGCTGCCTCCGTGTCATTCCCTTCCTAGGCCTCGCCGTCGTCCACCGCCCTGGTGCTCTCGGCGCGGCATGGTCAACATGGTCAACGACCGACATGCATCTGAAGTGGACTGTACGTGGAGAGGCCGACAGCTGGGTCCACGGCCGCACGCAAGGAAATGCCTCCTTATTACGCGCAAAATAATGATTCCTCCACCTGATATCAGGGACCCACCGAAAGGGCCTCTGTATTTCGTAAAAAAATGTTACCGCCGCTGACAGCTCCGACCCACCAGCTATATCTTCGCATGCAAGGAAGTGCCTCCTTATTACGCACAAAAAAAATGAATACTCCCCCTGCTAGCTGGGACCCACCATGGTGGGAGGCTGACTTGTGGACCTACTAAGTTGACTGGGACGGCGACCATTGTCAACTTTAGTCAATATGAACGATTCTAGCTCCAGTGACCGTACGATGTCCATCCAACGACCGTAGTGCTTCTTCAACCTCTGGTCTTCTTGCTCCAGCCGCCCAAAGCAGCGCCAGTCGTGCCGCATGCTCCTGCCTCCCGTGGCCGGCTGTGCTGCCGCGGAGGCCTCACTGCCCCTACTATTCGCACCGCTGGCCAAGCCCTGCGGTGACGGCAGCCTCACACCGCAGCCGAACCAGTGAACCCTTGTACTCCTCTCCACGCGGGCTTCCACTGCCGCGTCTGCCCCGGCTCCCCGTCGTCCCCTTCCTAGGCCTCGCCATCGTCCACCGCCCTGGTGCTCTCGGCGCGGCATGGTCAACGTGGTCAAGGAACGACTTCCATCGGACGTGGACTGTACGTGGAGAGGCCGACAACTGGGTCCACGGCCGCAGCAAGGAAGTGCCTCCTTATTACGTGGAAAATAATGATTCCTCCACCTGACAGCTGGGACCCACCGGACAGGCCACTGTATTTCACGAAAAAAACATTTCCCCTGACTGCTGGGACCCACCAGCTACATCTTCGCACGCAAGGAAGTGCGTCCGAAAAAAATGATTCGCCCCCCTGACTGCTGGGACCCACCAGCTACATCTTCGCAGGCAAGGTACGTAGCGTTGTCATTCTGGTCGCGAACGTGTACGTACATATATACTGGTGGATGTAGAGGCGCGCACGTGTCGTAGTAGAGGCGCGTACGTGTCGTAGTAGAGGCGCGCATGTAGCATGTACACATACGTACAGCGGCCAGAGTGCAAGAAAGAAAATACGGCCACGTATGTGTACATACGGGCGGGGTCTCGAACGCCTACTCGCGCATACGTACGGCCAGGGCTCGTGTACATGGTTGGGTCGAAACCGAGAAACATCGTCGTTGTCGTGTTCATGGGGAGGCAACGGAATGCGTCATGTTCATGGGGAGGCAACGGAATGCGTCGTGTTCATCGGGAGGCAACGGAACGCGTGGGAGCCAACCGGCTGGGTCGGAATGGAATGCATCGTCGTGTTCATCGGGAGGGCTTGGACGGAACGGCCGATGGAAACGAGGCCTGGCGTACCGCAGAACGGAGGAAACGGCCTTGTGTTCGACCGGCCACGTTTGAAACGGGATCCTGTTCATCGGGAGGGGTCTGGCGTACCGCAAAACGGAGGAAACGGACCTCCTACGGTCGAAATGGGGTCCTGTTGATCGGGAGGGGTGTGGCGTACCGCAAAATGGAGGAAACGGACTTGTGTTGGAGCGCTACGGTCGAAACGGGGGTCCTGTTCATCGGGAGGGGTGTGGCGTACCGCAAAACGGGACTCCACGGGATACTGTTCATCTCCACCGTCGACCCCCTCCAGCCTCCACGGGCTACTGTTCATCCACCGTCGACCTCCTCCAGCCTCCACCTGCGACTGTTCTTCCACGGGCTCCTGTTCATCCAGCCTCCACCACGCGCTACTCCACCGGCTACTGTTCAACCAGCCCTCTCCACGGGCTCCTGTTCAACCACCCCTCCACGGGCTACTGTTCATCCAGCCCTCCACCGTCTACTGTTCATTCTGCCCTCCACAGGGTGGTCCTGTTCATCCTGCCCTCCACGGGGTCCTGTTCATCCAGCCCCAACCGGCTTGATCGATCGGGGTCCTGTTCATCCAGAGGCAACACCACGGGGTCCTGTTCATCCACCCCCACCGGGAACTGTTCATCCAAACCCCCCAGCAACACTCACTGTTCATCCATAGGCAGCATCGATCTGCTTCAGTTAGCAGCAGTAGCGAAGGAATCGCTCGATCGGGTTCAGTTAACAGCCATCGATCGATCGCTCGGGTCCAGTAACGCGTAGCCTGCAGTGCAATCGCTCGGGTTCAGTTAGAGCCCAATGCCTCGCTCGGGTTCAGTTAGAGCCAACACCTCGCACACACGCGCGTACGTGTACGAGAGAAACGCGCATCGCTCGGCCCCCGACCTCCCACCGTAACCGGGAACTCCCCGAAATTTTCCTCGCCCTCGCTTCTACCACGGTTTTTTCCGTCATGGACGGCCCAAAGAATGTCATGCAGCTGCGTCTCCGGCCCGCCCAGGACGAAAAGCCCATTTTCTGTCATGATTTTTTGTCATAGAAGTAGGAGCCCACCACATCTATGATGATACCGGGTTTTGTCACAATTATCGTCATAGAAGTGTCATATGTATGACAGAAAAAAATTTCGTTCGGCCCAAAATGTCACAGATGTGTCTTTTTTTTGTAGTGTCTCCTTAACTAGCAAAGTGGGACTAAACTTCCCACCACCTGCCATCTCATACATGGGCCTCAAGATTAACCAGGGATTAGTGTCTTATATGGGCCTAAGCCCATCCATAATCCAACAATCCCCTACCAGATCTCGAGGCACATAAGTTTGTCTACTGTTCCAAACAATGTTTGATATATCAGAAATTTCAGTGGAGACAGTTAAGTTGAACTTCCACCTAGAGCAACAGGATTAGACTTCTTCACAACTGAATAGTGGACTATGCCTTAAATTGTCAGTTTGGCGTGCAGAATTTCGCCTATTGTCAGCTGATACGTGCCTGCCGAAGGCTAAACCCCACGGGTGGAGCTTATTAGTCATACTCCGTACCTTCTCATGAGCTTACTAGAGATTACCCAATCTCATAGACTGTGACCAGCAGTCGGGCTCACATAGGTGTGTTCCTCCAAAAAATGCTCTGTAGGTTAGCATCTTGCTTACACAAGCTTTGAAACACATTAAGACAAAAGTCAGCCTGCCTTACAGAATTGAGAGTATTACTGCATCTCCAACGGAGTGGGTTTATAAAGGATACTCTCCTCAGTTGACCGCTGGATTGTTTTCCCAGGTCCTAATTCACGGGATCTCCGATCACATAGGTTGGGTTACCCCCATGGCAACTTACGTGGGTCTCATACCCATCTCCCTCGATGCATTTTCTATCACAATCCATGATAGCCCTTTCGTAAAAGGGTCTGCCAGATTCTTAGCCGTATAGATATAATCCAACGCTATCACTCCGGAGTTTCTTGATTTTCTGATAGATTTCAATCCTCTTCTTATGTGCTTTGTGGATTTCATGTTGTCCTTTGAACTCTTAGTCTTGGCAATCACCGTTTGATTGTCACAGTTCATAAGGACAACCGGCAGTGGTTTGTCAACCACCGGCAAATCCATCAAAAGCTCTCGAACCCATTCTGCTTCGACGCATGATGTGTATAATGATGTGAGTTATGCTTCCATAGCTGATCTGGTTAAGATCGTCTGCTTGCAAGACTTCCAGGAAACAACACCACCACCAAGTGTGAAGACATGTCCACTTGTGGCTTTCATCTCATCAGCATCAGATATCCAATTCGAATAACTATATCCCTCCAGTACCGTCGGGTATCCAGAATAGTGAATTCCATAGTTCGCAGTACCTTGCAAGTAACGCATCACTCGCTCAACAGCATGCCAATGCACATCTCCCGGGTTGGAAACAAACTGGCTCAGTTTGCACACAACAAATGAGATGTCAGGACGAGTAGAACACGCTAAGTACATCAGTGAACCAACCACTTTAGAATATCTCAATTGAGCAATAGTCATGCCTTCGAACTTTCGAATCCGCACGCTAGGATCATATGGTGTTGCAGAAGGTTTGCAGTCCGAATATCCAAAACGGCTCAAAATCTTCTCAACATAGTGGAATTGCAAAAGTGTAATTCCACCTTCAGAGTTTCTCAGTAGCTTGATGTTCAAGATAACATCAGCCACGCCCAGGTCTTTCATCTCAAAGTTATGAGATAGAAAGGCCTTGACCTCCTCAATGACTTTGAGGTGGGTCCCAAATATCAGTATGTCATCGACATACAGACACAGTATAACTCCGTCGCCCCCACCATAGCGATAGTATACACATTTGTCAGCTTCGTTCACAACAAAGCCAACAGATTTCAGAGTAGTGTTGAACTTCTCATGCCATTGCTTAGGCGCTTGTTTCAGGCCATACAGAGATTTCACTAGCTTGCACACATTTCTTTCCTGACCATTTACTACAAAGCTGTCTGGCTATTGCATGTAAATTTCCTCGTCTAGCTCTCCGTTAAGGAAAGCCGTCTTGACGTCCATCTGGTGGATGAGAAGACCATGCGAGGCAGCCAAAGCGAGTAACACTCGAATGGTTGTCAGTCTAGCCACAGGTGAGTAAGTATCAAAGAAATCCTCTTCTTCTTTTTGGGTATAACCCTTGGCCACAAGCCTAGCCTTGTACTTCTCAACAGTACCATCAGGCCTAAGCTTCTTCTTGAACACCCACTTACATCCCAATGGTTGACAACCATAAGGGCGATTAGTGATTTCCCATGTCCCGTTAGCCAAGATGGAATCCATCTCGCTACGGATCGCATCCTTCCAGTAGTCAGCATCCGGAGATGCATAAGCTTCCGAAATGGAACTGGGAGTATCATCATCCACAAGGTACATGAGGAAATCATCACCAAAAGACTTTGCAGTCCTTTGTCTCTTGCTCCTGACAGGAGCTTCCTCGTCATCCTCCGTGGAACTCTCATCACTTTTATGTTCATAGTGTTGGGGAACGTAGTAATTTCAAAAAAAATCCTACGCACACACAAGATCATGGTGATGCATGGCAACGAGAGGGGAGAGTGTTGTCCACGTACCCTCGTAGACCAAAAGTGGAAGCGTTATGACAACGCGGTTGATGTAGTTGTACGTCTTCACGATCGACCGATCCTAGTACCGAACGTACGGCACCTCCGCGATCTGCACATGTTCAGCTCGGTGACGTCCCACGAACTCACGATCCAGCAGAGTGTCGAGGGAGAGCTTCGTCAGCACTACGTCGTGATGACGGTGATGATGAAGCTACCGGCATAGGGCTTCGCCTAAGCACTACGACGATATGAACGAGGTGGATTATGGTGGAGGGGGGCACCGCACACGGCTTGGAACAATCAACTTGTGTGTTCTAGGGTGCCCCCTGCCCCCGTATATAAAGGAGCAAGGGGGAGGCCGGCCGGCCTTGGGGCGCGCCAAGGAAAGGGGGGAGTCCTCCTCCTAGTGGGAGTAGGACTCCCCTTTCCTAGTCCAACTAGGAAGGAGGAAGTGGAAAGGAAGGAGAGGGAGAGAGGGAGGAAAGAGGGGGCGCCGCCCCCTCCTTGTCCAATTCAGACTCCCAGGGGGGGCGCGGCCAGCCCTAGGCACTCTCCTCTCTCTCCCGTAAGGCCCATGTTGGGCCATTAGTTCCCCAGGGTGTTCCGATAACCCCCCGGCACTCCGATAAATATCCGGTGACCCTCGGAACTCATCCGGTGTCCGAATATAGTCGTCCAATATATCAATCTTTATGTCTCGACCATTTCGAGACTCCTCGTCATGTCCGTGATCACATCCGAGACTCCAAACTATCTTCGGTACATCAAAACACATAAACTTATAATACCGATCGTCACTGAATGTTAAGCATGCGGACCCTACGGGTTCGAGAACTATGTAGACATGACCGAGACATGTCTCCAGTCAATAACCAATAGCGGAACCTGGATGATCATATTGGCTCCTACATATTCTACGAAGATCTTTATTGGTCAAACCACATAACAACAAACTTTGTTCCCTTTGTCATCGGTATGTTACTTGCCCGAGATTTGATCATCGGTATCTCAATACCTAGTTCAATCTCGTTACCGGCAAGTCTCTTTACTCGTTCCGTAATGCATCATCCCGCAACTAACTCATTCGTCACATTGCTTGCAAGGCTTATAGTGATGTGCATTACCGAGAGGGCCCAGAGATACCTCTCCGACAATCGGAGTGAGAAATCCTAATCTTGATCTATGCCAACTCAACAAGTACAATCGAAGACACCTGTAGAGCACCTTTATAATCACCCAGTTACGTTGTGACGTTTGGTAGCACACAAAGTGTTCCTCCGATATTCGGGAGTTGCATAATCTCATAGTCATAGGAACATGTATAAGTCATGAAGAAAGCAATAGCAATATACTAAACGATCAAATGCTAAGCTAACGGAATGGGTCAAGTCAATCACATCATTCTCTAATGATGTGATCCCGTTAATCAAATGACAACTCATGTCAATGGCTAGGAAACTTAACCATCTTTGATTCAACGAGCTAGTCAAGTAGAGGCATACTAGTGACACCCTGTTTGTCTATGTATTCACACATGTACTAAGTTTCCGGTTAATACAATTCTAGCATGAATAATAAACATTTACCATGATATAAGGAGATATAAATAACAACTTTATTATTGCTTCTAGGGAATATTTCCTTCAGTCTCCCACTTGCACTAGAGTCAATAATCTAGATTACATAGTAATGATTCTAACACGCATGGAGTCTTGGTGCTGATCATGTTTTGCTCGTGAGAGAGGCTTAGTCAACGGGTCTGCTACATTCAGATCCGTATGTATCTTGCAAATCTCTATGTCTCCCTCCTTGACTTGATCGCGGATGGAGTTGAAGCGTCTCTTGATGTGCTTGGTTCTCTTGTGAAATCTGGATTCCTTTGCCAAGGCAATTGCACCAGTATTGTCACAAAAGATTTTCATTGGACCCGATGCACTAGGTATGACACCTAGATCGGGTATGAACTCCTTCATCCAGACTCCTTCATTTGCTGCTTCCAAAGCAGCTATGTACTCCGCTTCACACATAGATCACGCCACAACGCTTTGATTAGAACTGCTCCAACTGACAGCTCCACCGTTCAATATAAAAACGTATCCGGTTTGTGACTTAGAGTCATCCGGATCAGTGTCAAAGCTTGCATCAACGTAACCATTTACGACGAGCTCTTTGTCACCTCCATAAACGAGAAACATATCCTTAGTCCTTTTCAGGTATTTCAGGATGTTCTTGACCGCTGTCCAGTGATCCACCCCTGGATTACTTTGGTACCTCCCTGCTAAACTAATAGCAAGGAATACATCAGGTCTGGTACACAGCATTGCATACATGATAGAGCCTATGGCTGAAGCATAGGGAACACCTTTCATTTTCTCTCTATCCTCTACAGTGGTCGGGCATTGAGTCTGACTCAACTTCACACCTTGTAACACAGGCAAGAACCCTTTCTTTGCTTGATCCATTTTGAACTTCTTCAAAACTTTATCAAGGTATGTGCTTTGTGAAAGTCCAATTAAGCGTCTTGATCTATCTCTATAGATCTTGATGCCCAATATATAAGCAGCTTTACTGTGGTCTTTCATTGAAAAACTTTTATTGAAGTATCCTTTTATGCTATCCAGAAATTCTATATCATTTCCAATCAACAATATGTCATCCACATATAATATTAGAAATGCTACAGAGCTCCCACTCACTTTCTTGTAAATACAGGCTTCTCCAAAAGTCTGTATAAAACCATATGCTTTGATCACATTATCAAAACGTTTATTCCAACTCCGAGATGCTTGCACCAGTCCATAAATGGATCGCTGGAGCTTGCACACTTTATTAGCATCCTTTGGATCGATGAAACCTTCAGGTTGCATCATATACAACTCTTCTTCTAGAAATCCATTCAGGAATGCAGTCTTTACATCCATTTGCGAAATTTCATAATCATAAAATGCGGCAATTGCTAACATGATTCGGACGGACTTAAGCATCGCTACGGGTGAGAAGGTCTCATCGTAGTCAACTCCTTGAACTTGTCGAAAACCTTTCGCAACAAGTCGAGCTTTGTAGATGGTAACATTACCGTCAGCGTCAGTCTTCTTATTGAAGATCCATTTATTCTCGATGGCTTGCCGATCATCGGGCAAGTCAACCAAAGTCCACACTTTGTTCTCATACATGGATCCCATCTCAGATTTCATGGCCTCAAGCCATTTTGCGGAATTTGGGCTCATCATCGCTTCCTCGTAGTTCGTAGGTTCTTCATGGTCAAGTAACATGACCTCCAGAACATGATTACCGTACGACTCTGGTGCGGATCTTACTCTGGTTGACCTACGAGGTTCAGTAGTAACTTGATCTGAAGTTACATGATCATCATCATTAGCTTCCTCACTAATTGGTGTAGGAGCCACAGGAACAGATTTCTGTGATGAACTAGTTTCCAATAAGGGAGCAGGTACAGTTACCTCATCAAGTTCTACTTTCCTCCCACTCACTTCTTTCGAGAGAAACTCCTTCTCTAGAAAGGATCCATTCTTAGCAACGAATGTCTTGCCTTCAGATCTGTGATAGAAGGTGTACCCAACAGTCTCCTTTGGGTACCCTATGAAGACAAATTTCTCCGATTTGGGTTCGAGCTTATCAGGTTGGAGCTTTTTCGCATCGCAGCCCCAAACTTTAAGAAACGACAACTTTGGTTTCTTGCCAAACCACAGTTCATAAGGTGTCGTCTCAACGGATTTAGATGGTGCCCTATTTAACGTGAATGCAGCTGTCTCTAAATCATAACCCCAAAACGATAGCGGTAAATCAGTAAGAGACATCATAGATCGCACCATATCTAGTAAAGTACGATTACGACGTTCAGACACACCATTACGCTTTGGTGTTCCGGGTTGCGTGAGTTGCGAAACTATTCCACATTGTTTCAAATGAAGACCAAACTCGTAACTCAAATATTCTCCTCCATGATCAGATCGTAGAAACTTTATTTTCTTGTTACGATGATTTTCCACTTCACTCTGAAATTCTTTGAACTTTTCAAATGTTTCAGACTTATGTTTCATTAAGTAGATATACCCATATCTACTCAAATCATCTGTGAAGGTGAGAAAATAACGATACCCGCCGCGAGCCTCAACATTCATTGGACCACATACATCAGTATGTATGATTTCCAACAAATCTGTTGCTCGCTCCATTGTTCCGGAGAACGGAGTTTTAGTCATCTTGCCCATGAGGCATGGTTTGCAAGTACCAAGTGATTCATAATCAAGTGATTCCAAAAGTCCATCGGAATGGAGTTTCTTCATGTGCTTTACACCAATATGACCCAAACGGCAGTGCCACAAATAAGTTGCACTATCATTATCAACTCTGCATCTTTTGGCTTCAGTATTATGAATATGTGTATCACTACTATCGAGATTCAATATAAATAGACCAGTCTTCAAGGGTGCATGACCATAAAAGATATTACTCATATAAATAGAACAACCATTATTCTCTGATTTAAATGAATAACCATCTCGCATCGAACAAGATCCAGATATAATGTTCAGGTCTAAAACTAATCCCGAAGGTAGATGTAGAGGTAGCGTGCCGACCGCGATCACATCGACTTTGGAACCATTTCCTACGGACATCGTCACCTCGTCCTTAGCTAATCTTCGCTTAATCCATAGTCCCTGTTTCGAGTTGCAAATATTAGCAACAGAACCAATATCAAATACCCAGGTGCTACTACGAGTATTAGTAAGGTACACATCAATAACATGTATATCACATATACCTTTGTTCACTTTGCCATCCTTCTTATACGCCAAATACATGGGGCAGTTCCGCTTCCAGTGACCAGTCCCTTTGCAGTAGAAGCACTCAGTCTCAGGCTTAGGTCCAGACTTGGGTTTCTTCACTTGAGCAGCAACTTGCTTGCCGTTCTTCTTGAAGTTCCCCTTCTTCTTGCTACCTCTTGAGCACTGTGTTGGTTTTCCCTTGAACAGGAAAGGGTGATGTAGCAAAGTAGCGTAAGTATTTCCCTCAGTTTTTGAGAACCAAGGTATCGATCCAGTAGGAGGCCGCGCACGAGTCCCTCGCACCTACACAAACAAATAAATCCTCGCAACCAACGCAATAAAGGGGTTGTCAATCCCTTCACAGTCACTTACGAGAGTGAGATCTGATAGAAATGATAAGATAATATTTTTGGTATTTTTATGATAAAGATGCAAAGTAAAGAAAGCAAAATAAAGACGACGCTAGAAATAACTTGTTGACGGGAGATTAATATGATGGAAAATAGACCCGGGGGCCATAGGTTTCACTAGTGGCTTCTCTCAAGAGCATAAGTATTACGGTGGGTGAACAAATTACTGTTGAGCAATTCACAGAATTGAGCGTAGTTATGAGAATATCTAGGTATGATCATGTATATAGGCATCACGTCCGAGACAAGTAGACCGACTCCTGCCTGCATCTACTACTATTACTCCACACATCGACCGCTATCCAGCATGCATCTAGAGTATTAGTTCATAAGAACAGAGTAACGCTTTAAGTAAGATGACATGATGTAGAGGGATAAACTCATGCAATATGATATAAAACCCATCTTGTTATCCTCGATGGCAACAATACAATACATGCCTTGCTGCCCCTACTGTCACTAGGAAAGGACACCGCAAGATTGAACCCAAAGCTAAGCACTTCTCCCATTGCAAGAAAGATCGATCTAGTAGGCCAAACCAAACTGATGATTCGAAGAGACTTGCAAAGATAACCAATCATACATAAAAGAATTCAAAGAAGATTCAAATATTGTTCATAGATAAACTTGATCATAAACCCACAATTCATCGGTCTCAACAAACACACCGCAAAAGAAGATTACATCGAATAGATCTCCACAAGTGAGGGGGAGAACATTGTATTGAGATCCAAAAAGAGAGAAGAAGCCATCTAGCTAATAACTATGGACCCGAAGGTCTGAGGTAAACTACTCACACATCATCGGAGAGGCTATGGTGTTGATGTAGAAGCCCTCCGTGATCGATACCCCCTCCCGCGGAGCTCCGGAAAAGGCCCCAAGATGGGATCTCATGGGTACAGAAGGTTGCGGCGGTGGAATTAGGTTTTTGGCTCCGTATCTGGTAGTTTGGGGGACGTAGGTATATATAGGAGGAAGAAGTACGTCGGTAGAGCAATGTGGGGCCCACGAGGGTGGAGGGCGCGCCTAGGAGGGGTAGGCGCGCCCCCTACCTCGTGCATTCCTGGTTGATGTCTTGACGTAGGGTCCAAGTCCTCTGGATCACGCTCGTTCCGAAAATCACGTTCCCGAAGGTTTCATTCCGTTTGGACTCCGTTTGATATTCTTTTTCTGCGAAACTCTGAAATAGGCAAAAAACAGCAATTCTGGGCTGGGCCTCCAGTTAATAGGTTAGTCCCAAAAATAATATAAAAGTGTATAATAAAGCCCATTAATGTCCAAAACAGAATATAATATAGCATGGAACAATAAAAAACTATAGATTCGTTGGAGACGTATCAAGCATCCCCAAGCATAATTCATGCTCGTCCTCGAGTAGGTAAATGATAAAAACAGAATTTTTGATGTGGAATGCTACTTGGCATAATTTCAATGCAATTCTCTTAATTGTGGTATGAATATTCAGATCCGAAAGATTCAAGACAAAAGTTTAATATTGACATAAAATAATAATACTTCAAGCATACTAACTAAGCAATTATGTCTTCTCAATATAACATGGCCAAAGAAAGTTATCCCTACAAAATCATATAGTCTGGCTACGCTCTATCTTCACCACACAAAGTATTTAAATCATGCACAACCCCGATGACAAGCCAAGTAATTGTTTCCTACTTTTGATGTTCTCAAACTTTTTCAATCTTCACGCAATACATGAGCGTGAGCCATGGACATAGCACTATATGTGGAATAGAATGGTGGTTGTGGAGAAGACAAAAAAGGAGAAGATAGTCTCACATCAACTAGGCGTATCAATGGGCTGTGGAGATGCCCATTAATAGATATCAATGTGAGTGAGTAGGGATTGCCATGCAACGGATGCACTAGAGCTATAAGTATATGAAAGCTCAACAAAAGAAACTAAGTCGGTGTGCATCCAACTCGCTTGCTCACGAAGACCTAGGGCATTTTGAGGAAGCCCATCATCGGAATATACAAGCCAAGTTCTATAATGAAAATTTCCCACTAGTATATGAAAGTGATATCATAGGAGACTCTCTATCATGAAGATCATGGTGCTACTTTGAAGCACAAGTGTGGTAAAAGGATAGTAACATTGTCCCTTCTCTCTTTTCCTCTCATCATTTTTCTTTTTATTTTTTGGGTCTTCTCTTTTTTATAGCCTCTTTTTTAGTCCGGAGTCTCATCCTGACTTGTGGGGGAATCATAGTCTCCATCATCCTTTCCTCACTTGGGACAATGCTCTAAAAAATGATGATCATCACACTTTTATATACTTACAACTCAACAATTACAACTCAATACTTAGAACAAAAATGACTCTATGTGAATGCCTCCGGCGGTGTACCGGGATAATGAATCAAGAGTGACATGTATGAAAGAATTATGAACGGTGGCTTTGCCACAAATACGATGTCAACTACATGATCATGCGAAGCAATATGACAATGATGGAGCGTGTCATAGTAAACGGAACGGTGGAAAGTTGCATGGCAATATATCTCGGAATGGCTATGGAAATGCCATGGTAGGTAGGTATGGTGGCTGTTTTGAGGAAGGTATATGGTGGGTCTATGATACCGGCGAAAAGTGCGCGGTATTAGAGAGGCTAGCAATGGTGGAGGAAGAAAAGTGCGTATAATCCATGGACTCAACATTAGTCATAAAGAACTCATATACTTATTGCAAAAATCTACAAGTTATCAAAGCAAAGTATTAGCGCATGCTCCTAGGGGGATAGATTGGTAGGAAAAGACCATCGCTCGTCCCCGACCGCCACTCATAAGGAAGACAATCAATAAATAAATCATGCTCTGACTTCATCACATAACGGTTCACCATACGTGCATGCTACGGGAATCACAAACTTTAACACAAGTATTGCTCAAATTCACAACTACTCAACTAGCATGACTCTAATATCATCATCTCCATATCTCAAAACAATTATCAAGCATCTAACTTCTCATAGTATTCAACACACTCATAAGAATTTTTTTTACTAATCTTGAATGCCTATCATAATTAAAGCAAATTACCATGCTTTTTTGTAGGACTCTGAAAATAATCTAAGTGAAGCATGAGAGAACAATAGTTTCTATAAAACAAAACCACCACCATGCTCTAAAAGATATAAGTGAAGCACTAGAGCAAAAACTATATAACTCAAAAGATATAAGTGAAGCACATAGAGTATTCTAACAATTTCCGAATCATGTGTGTCTCTCTCAAAAGGTGTGTACAGCAAGGATGATTGTGGAAAACTAACAAACAAAGACTCAAATAATACAAGACTCTCCAAGCAAAACACATATCATGTGGTGAATAAAAATATAGCTCCAAGTAAAGTTACCGATGGAAGTAGACGAAAGAGGGGATGCCTTCCGGGGCATCCCCAAGCTTTGGATTTTTGGTGTCCTTAGATTATCTTGGGGTGCCATGGCCATCCCCAAGCTTAGGCTCTTGCCACTCCTTGTTCCATAATCCATCAAATCTTTTACCCAAAACTTGAAAACTTCACAACAGAAAATCTCGTGAGCTCCGTTAGCGAAAGAAAAGAAAACACCACTTCAAGGTACTGTAATGAACTCATTCTTTATTTATATTGGTGTTAAACCTACTGTATTCCAACTTCTCTATGGTTTATAAACTATTTTACTAGCCATAGATTCATCAAAATAAGCAAACAACACATGAAAAACAGAATCTGTAAAAAAACAGAACAGTCTGTAGTAATATGTAACTAACGCAAACTTCTGGAACTGAAAAAATTCAGCCAAAATAGGAAGACCTAGACAATTTGTTTATTGATCAGAAGCAGTTGGAATCAATATTTTATCACATTCTGGTGATTTTTAACAATTATTTTCGTGAACAGAAAGTTTCTGGAATTTTAGCAAGATCAAATAACTATCATCCAAGAAGATCCTATAGGTTTAACTTGGCACAAACACTAATTAAAACATAAAAACACATCTAACCAGAGGCTAGATCAAATATTTATTCCTAAACAGAAGAAAAAAGAAAAAAAATAAAAATAAAATTGGGTTGCCTCCCAACAAGCGCTATCGTTCAACGCCCCTAGCTAGGCATAAATGATTTTAATGATGCTCACATGAAAGACAAGAATTGAAGCGCAAAGAGAGCATCATAAAACATGTGACAAACACATCTAAGTCTAACATACTTCCTATGCATAGGCATCTTATAGACAAACAATTTATCAAGGCAAGAAAAAACTAGCATATGCAAGGAAGCGGAAAGAAACAATAGCAATCTCAACATAACGAGAGGTAATTTAGCAACATGAAAATTTCTACAATCATATTTTCCTCTATCATAATAATTACATGTAGGATCATAAGCAAATTCAAAAATATAGCTATCACAAAACATATGCTTAACACGATCCACATGTATGCAAAGTTGACACTCTTCCAAAATAGTGGGATTAACATTAGCTAAAGTCATGACCTCTCCAAACCCACTTTCAATAATATTGCAAACACTATCATCAATCTCATATTCATCATGGGGCTTAAATAAATTTTCAAGATCATAAGAAGAATCACCCCAATCATGATCATTGCAACAAGTAGTACACATAGCAAAACTAGCATCCCCAAGCTTAGGGTTTTGCATATTATTAGCACAATTGACATCAAGAGAATTTATAGTAAAATCATTGCAATCATGCTTTTTATCGAAGGAACTATCAAGTATGGGTGCCATAGCAACGATCTCATGTTTAACATACAGAACTATAGCAAATTCATCTTCATAAATATTGGCATCATGGCCACAAGAATAGCAAGCATCATGTTCATCAAGGGATATTTCAATCAAATCCTCGGAATCACAATTATCTATAGATTCATGCATATCATTATTTTCTTCCGAAGCAACGGTCATTCTTTCAATAAATTCTTTGACATAGACATTATGAGCATAGTTTTCATAGCAATATTTAAGTATGTCAAGATTTTCAGATTTGTAGAGAGTAATATCATACTTTTCAAACAAAGAAGCAACTTCAAAAGAACCCTTAAAAGCAACAAATTCTTCAATTTGTTCAATATCATAGTAGCTATAAACACCCTTTGCATAAGAAGATAAGGTTTCATTTTCATTAAACTCACATAGGTAGGGGAGGTGTTTTTTAGGGTTCTTAGAGCAACAAGTAATATCACAAATTTCACAAAGATTCCAAGCATAACACAGCAATTTGTTTATTTGATTCCATAAGAGTCTCCCTTTTTCAGACAAACGGTGACGCACAAAATGAACATGCTCATCTAAAGATTTCCCATCAACTAGGCTAGTTGGGGTTTCAGCACAAGCGCATAAGGATCGAAGATGATCCAAGTAGAACACTTTAAGTGGATCCATATCAATAGATTTTTAGCAAGCAAAGATGCAAGCAAATAGAAGACACATGGCAACACAAGCAAGCGAAAAAAGACGAACGAAAGAGGGGCGAATAAAACGGCAAGTGTGAAGTGGGGGAGAGGAAAACGAGAGGCAAATGGCAAATAATGTAATGCGGGAGATAAGGGTTTGTGATGAGTACTTGGTATGTTGACTTCTGTGTAGACTCCCCGGCAACGGTGCCACAAATGGCTCGTTGTCGGGAGTCAAATCTTGAGATGACTTTGCGTAAGCCTCCCCGGCAACGGCGCCAGAAATCCTTCTTGCTACCTCTTGAGCACTGCGTTGGTTTTCCCTTGAAGAGGAAAGGGTGATGCAGCAAAGTAGCGTAAGTATTTCCCTCAGTTTTTGAGAACCAAGGTATCGATCCAGTAGGAGGCCGCGCACGAGTCCCTCGCACCTACACAAACAAATAAATCCTCGCAACCAACGCAATAAAGGGGTTGTCAATCCCTTCACGGTCACTTACGAGAGTGAGACCTGATCGAAATGATAAGATAATATTTTTGGTATTTTTATGATAAAGATGCAAAGTAAAGAAAGCAAAATAAAGACGACGCTAGAAATAACTTGTTGACGGGAGATTAATATGATGGAAAATAGACCCGGGGGCCATAGGTTTCACTAGTGGCTTCTCTCAAGAGCATAAGTATTACGGTGGGTGAACAAATTACTGTTGAGTAATTGACAGAATTGAGCATAGTTATGAGAATATCTAGGTATGATCATGTATATAGGCATCACGTCCGAGACAAGTAGACCGACTCCTGCCTGCATCTACTACTATTACTCCACGCATCGACCGCTATCCAGCATGCATCTAGAGTATTAGTTCATAAGAACAGAGTAACGCTTTAAGTAAGATGACATGATGTAGAGGGATAAACTCATGCAATATGATATAAAACCCATCTTGTTATCCTCGATGGCAACAATACAATACATGCCTTGCTGCCCCTACTGTCACTGGGAAAGGACACCGCAAGATTGAACCCAAAGCTAAGCACTTCTCCCATTGCAAGAAAGATCAATCTAGTAGGCCAAACTAAACTGATGATTCGAAGAGACTTGCAAAGATAACCAATCATACATAAAAGAATTCAAAGAAGATTCAAATATTATTCATAGATAAACTTGATCATAAACCCATAATTCATCGGTCTCAACAAACACACCGCAAAAGAAGATTACATCGAATAGATCTCCACAAGTGAGGGGGAGAACATTGTATTGAGATCCAAAAAGAGAGAAGAAGCCATCTAGCTAATAACTATGGACCCGAAGGTCTGAGGTAAACTACTCACACATCATCGGAGAGGCTATGGTGTTGATGTAGAAGCCCTCCGTGATTGATGCCCCCTCCGGCGGAGCTCCGGACAAGGCCCCAAGATGGGATCTCACGGGTACAGAAGGTTGCGGTGGTGGAATTAGGTTTTTGGCTCCGTATCTGGTAGTTTGGTGGTACGTAGGTATATATAGGAGGAAGAAGTACGTCGGTGGAGCAATGTGGGGCGCACGAGGGTGGAGGGCGCGCCTAGGAGGGGTAGGCGCGCCCCCCTACCTCGTGCCTTCCTGGTTGATGTCTTGACGTAGTGTCCAAGTCCTCTGGACCACATTCGTTCCGAAAATCACGTTCCCGAAGGTTTCATTCCGTTTGGACTCCGTTTGATATTCTTTTCTGCGAAACTGTGAAATAGGCAAAAAAACAGCAATTCTGGGCTGGGCCTCCGATTAATAGGTTAGTCCCAAAAATAATATAAAATTGTATAATAAAGCCCATTAATGTCCAAAACAGAATATAATATAGCATGAAACAATAAAAAATTATAGATACGTTGGAGACGTATCACTTCCCTTTACCCTTTTTCTTGAAACTGGTGGTCTTGTTGACCATCAACACTTGATGCTCCTTCTTGATTTCTACCTCCGCAGCCTTTAGCATTGCGAAGAGCTCGGGAATTGTCTTATCCATTCCTTGCATATTATAGTTCATCACGAAGCTCTTGTAGCTTGGTGGCAGTGATTGAAG
Source organism: Triticum aestivum (assembly GCF_018294505.1). Classification (NCBI taxonomy): domain Eukaryota; kingdom Viridiplantae; phylum Streptophyta; class Magnoliopsida; order Poales; family Poaceae; genus Triticum; species Triticum aestivum. Next base: position 510,185,088 of record NC_057814.1, read on the forward strand.
AATTCTATCAATGACACTATCATCAGGAAGATTAACTCCCAGTTGAATCAAGTGATTGTTATACCCATACATTTTGAAGACTTCATATCTCTCAATCCGGGCATTTGCTTGAAATATTAACTTCAACTCCTGGAACATCTCATATGCTCCATGATGTTCAAAACATCGTTGAAGTCCTGGTTCTAAGCCGTAAAGCATGGCACACTGAACTATTGAGTAGTCATCAACTTTGCTCTGTTAGACGTTCATAACATCTGGCATTGCTCCTGCAGCAGGTTTGGCACCTAGCGGTGCTTTCAGGACGTAATTCTTCTGTGCAGCAATGAGGATAATCCTCAAGTTACGGACCCAGTCCGTGTAGTTGCTACCATCATCTTTCAACTTAGCTTTCTCTAGGAACGCATTAAAATTCAATGGAACAACAGCACGGGCCATCTATGTACAACAACATAGACATGCAAAATACTATCACGTACTAAGTTCATGATAAATTAAAGTTCAATTAATCAAATTACTTAAGAACTCCCAATAGACATTTCTCTAATCATCTAAGTTATCACGTGATCCATATCAACTAAACCATGTCCGATCATCACGTGAGATGGAGTAGTTTTCAATGGTGAACATCACTATGTTGATCATATCTACTATATGATTCACGCTCGACCTTTCGGTCTCAGTGTTCCGAGGCCATATCTGCATATGCTAGGCTCGTCAAGTTTAAACCGAGTATTCTGCGTGTGCAAAACTGGCTTGCACCCGTCGTAGAGCTTATCACACCCGATCATCACGTGGTGTCTCGGCACGACGAACTTTCGCAATGGTGCATACTCAAGGAGAACACTTATACCTTGAAATTTAGTGAGGGATCATCTTATAATGCTACCGTCGATCTAAGCAAAATAAGATGCATAAAAGATAAACATCACATGCAATCAATATAAGTGATATGATATGGCCTTCATCATCTTGTGCCTTTGATCTCCATCTCCAAAGCACCGTCATGATCACCGTCGTTACCGGCGCAACACCTTGATCTCCATCGTAGCATCGTTGTCGTCTCGCCAACTATTGCTTCTACGACTATCGCTACCGCTTAGTGATAAAGTAAAGCAATTACATGGCGATTGCATTTCATACAATAAAGTGAGAACCATATGGCTCCCTTGTAGTTGCCGATAACTCCGTTACAAAACATGATCATCTCATACAATAAAATTTCGCATCATGTGTTGACCATATCATATCACAACATGCCCTGCAAAAACAAGTTAGACGTCCTCTACTTTGTTGTTGCAAGTTTTACGTGGCTGCTACGGGCTGAGCAAGAACCGTTCTTACCTACGCATCAAAACCATAACGATATTTCGTCAAGTATGTGCTGTTTTAACCTTCAACAAGGACCGGGCGTAGCCACACTCGATTCAACTAAAGTTGGAGAAACTGACACCCGCCAGCCACCTGTGTGCGAAGCACGTCGGTAGAACCAGTCTCGCGTAAGCGTACGCGTAATGTCGGTCCGGGGCGCTTCATCCAACAATACCGCCGAATCAAAGTATGACATGCTGGTAAGCAGTATGACTAGTATCGCCCACAACTCACTTGTGTTCTACTCGTGCATATAACATCTATGCATAAACCTGGCTCGGATGCCACTGTTGGGGAACGTAGTAATTTAAAAAAAATCCTATGCACACGCAAGATCATGGTGATGCATAGCAACGAGAGGGGAGAGTTTTGTCCACGTACCCTCGTAGACCAAAAGCGGAAGCGTCATGACAACGCAGTTGATGTAGTCGTACATCTTCACGATTGACCGATCCTAGTACCAAACGTACGGCACCTCCGCGATCTGCACACGTTCAGCTCGGTGACGTCCCACGAACTCACGATCCAGCAGAGTGTCGAGGGAGAGCTTCGTCAGCACGACGGCTTGATGACGGTGATGATGAAGCTGCCGGCGCAGGGCTTCGCCTAAGCACTACGACGATATGAACGAGGTGGATTATGGTGGAGGGGGGCACCGCACCCGGCTTGGAACAATCAACTTGTGTGTTCTAGGGTGCCTCCTGCCCCCGTATATAAAGGAGCAACGGGGAAGGCCGGCCGGCCTTGGGGCACGCCAAGGAGAGGGGGGAGTCCTCCTCCTACTGGGAGTAGGACTCCCCTTTCCTAGTCCAACTAGGAAGGAGGAAGCTGAAAGGAAGGAGAGGGAGAGAGGGAGGAAAGAGGGGGCGCCGCCCCCCTCCTTGTCCAATTCGAACTCCCAAGGGGGGGGGGGCGCGGCCATCCCTAGGCCCTCTCCTCTCTCTCCCGTAAGGCCCATGTTGGCCCATTAGTTCCCCCGGGGGTTCCGATAACCCCCCGGCACTCCGATAAATATCTGGTGACCCTCGGAACTCATCCGGTGTCCGAATATAGTCGTCCAATATATCAATCTTTATGTCTCGACCATTTCGAGACTCCTCGTCATGTCCGTGATCACATCCGAGACTCCAAACTATCTTTGGTACATCAAAACACATAAGCTTATAATACCGATCGTCACTGAACGTTAAGCGTGCGGACCCTATGGGTTCGAGAACTATGTAGACATGACCGAGACATGTCTGCGGTCAATAACCAATAGCGGAACCTGGATGCTCATATTGGCTCCTACATATTCTACAAAGATCTTTATCGGTCAAACCGCATAACAACAAACTTTGTTCCCTTTGTCATCGGTATGTTACTTGCCCGAGATTCAATCATCGGTATCTCAATACCTAGTTCAATCTCGTTACCGGCAAGTCTCTTTACTCGTTCCGTAATGCATCATCCCGCAACTAACTCATTAGTCACATTGCTTGCAAGGCTTATAGTGATGTGCATTACCGAGAGGGCCCAGAGATACCTCTCAGACAATCGGAGTGAGAAATCCTAATCTTGATCTATGCCAACTCAACAAGTACAATCGAAGACACCTGTAGAGCACCTTTATACACCCAGTTACGTTGTGACGTTTGGTAGCACACAAAGTGTTCCTCCGGTATTCGGGAGTTGCAGAATCTCATAGTCATAGGAACATGTATAAGTCGTGAAGAAAGCAATCGCAATATACTAAACGATCAAATGCTAAGCTAACGAAATGGGTCAAGTCAATCACATCATTCCCTAATGATGTGATCCCGTTAATCAAATGACAACTCATGTCAATGGCTAGGAAACTTAGCCATCTTTGATTCAACGAGCTAGTCAAGTAGAGGCATACTAGTGACACTCTGTTTGTCTATGTATTTACACATGTACTAAGTTTCCGGTTAATACAATTCTAGCATGAATAATAAACATTTATCATGATATAAGGAAATATAAATAACAACTTTATATTGCCTCTAGGGCATATTTCCTTCACATAGTATTCCATTGGAATGGCAGGTTCGGGGGTCTCATCAGATTCCAGTGTAGATGTGCTTTGCATATCTCTCATGGGGAAAATATCCTCAAAGAATGTAGCATCCTTAGACGCCATGATCGTACCGACCTTCACGTCGTGTACATCAGATTTCACCACTAGAAATCTATAGCCAACGCTATGCTTGGCATAGCCAAGAAAAACGCAGTCCACGGTCTTTGGTCCCAACTTGCGCTTTTTGGTTATCGGCACGTTGACTTTCGCCAAACAGCCCCAAGTGCGCAAGTAAGAGAGTGTAGTTCTTTTCTTTTCCCATTGCTCATAGGGAGTAGTCTCATTATCCTTTATGGGAACTTTATTCAGGACATGACATGATGTCAATACAGCCTCCCCCCACCATGCCTTGGATAAACCTGATGTATCTAACATGGCATTAACCAAATCAGTTAGAGTACGGTTTTTCCGTTCGGCAACCCCGTTTGACTGGGGTGAGTAGGGAGGCGTCCTCTCATGAATAATACCATGTTCCGCACAGAATAAATCAAACTCATTAGAAAAATACTCTCCACCATGATCAGACCGGACTCGTTTTATTTTCTTCTCAAGTTGGTTCTCAACTTCAGCCTTATAGACTTTAAAATAGTGTAGAGCCTCATCCTTAGTATTTAACAAATACACATGGCAGAATCTAGTGGAATCATCAATTAGAGTCATGAAGTATTTCTTTCCATCTTTAGTCAACACACCATTCATCTCACAAAGATCTGAATGTATGAGCTCTAATGGTGCCATGTGTCTCTCCTTCGCAAGCTTGTGAGGCTTACGAGGTTGCTTAGCTTGCACACACGAATGACACTTAGAGCCTTTGGCTAAAGTGAAACTCGGGATTAAGTCCATCTTAGCTAGCCGCGTCATACAACCGAAATTTATGTGACAAAGACGTGAATGCCAAACTTCAGATTCGTTCACATTAGAATGAATTTGGTTCACGACTTTATTACAGAAATCCTCCAGGGAAAGGCAGAACAAACCACCACAGTCATATCCTTTTCCAACAAATAGTCCATACCGAGATACGACTACTTTGTTAGACTCAAATACTAACTTAAACCCTTCTTTACATAGAAGGGAGCCACTAACGAGATTCTTCTTGATGGCGGGGACATGTTGCACGTTCTTTAGTTGCACGATCTTTCCCGAAGTAAACTTCAGATCTACCGTGCCAACACCATGAACAAAAGCATGTGAGCCATTCCCCATCAGGACGGGACAATCTCGTGCGACCTGGTAAGAAGAAAACAAAGACACATCAGCACACACATGAATATTGGCCCCAGTGTCAACCCACCAATCGGTGGACTGACAAACTGAAAGTATGGTAAACAGATTACCATACCCAGATGCCGCATCATTGTTGCTCAGAGTGAAATTCACAGACTTGGAGTCCTGTGCTGGCTTCTTGTACTTGTTTGGGCACTTGTTTGCCCAATGTTCCTCTGAACCACAAGTAAAGCAGCCATCTCTCTTTTTGTCTTTCTTCTTACCCTTCTTCTTAAAGGTAGTATTCTGCTGTACAGAGTTCTTTCCCTTGAACTTGTGGAAGTTCTTCTGCATCACATTGGCGCTAGAAGAACCCTCTGCCCCTTTCACGTGTGAGTCCTTTGCTCTCGAGTTCTGCAAAACATTGAGATGACCGATGACATCCTCGACAGCAAAGGACTCACACGTGAATACATTCAGATCGGGAGCAGTCGCGTCGAGACGCTCACCAAACACCTTATTGTCGTTCTCCCGGGCAGGATCTCGAACAACAGGGTTCCGGAGGCACCTGCTCTCCCGACCAGCCGTGCACGCGGTCGTCGGGATGGGGTCGCCAGAGACAGCACAGTAGATGACGGCTAGGTCACGCGAGAGGGAGTGAGTGAACCGAACTAGGTCACTCCACTGGGCAGAGCCTTCTTAAAAATAAGCTTTGGCTCGGCTCATTCCCGCAACCCGCGGCGCACACGCGTCGTGACGAGGCGAAGCGGGCGGCGGAGGAGGAGCGTGTACCACTCCTTTTCCCAAGCTTCCAATGGCAAGTGGTAGAGCAGCCCTTAAAAAGGGGTCTCAACTCTCCTCAACTAGCAAGGTGGGGCTAAACTTCCCACCACCTGCCATCTCATACATGGGCCTCAAGATTAACCAGGGATTAGTGTTTTATATGGGCCTAAGCCCATCCATAATCCAACAACTATATGCTTGTAAACGGTTAATATGTCATGCATGTTTATTTTCGAAAAATTTGAATGCTTGATGATGTATTGTGTAAGTGTTTGAAGTTCATGTGGCTAGGATAAAAAAACTTATGCAAAAAAAAATCAATCCGCTAAATTTAGGGAATCGGTTAGGTCTAAGCCGTTGGATATAATTCACATAACGATTGCCACATTATCCTCAGCAGGCCGTGTCGTACGGCAAACCCTAAACGACGCCTTAAGCGCCCGTTAATGGGTTATTCGCAAACAGCGCACACCCCTTTCTTTCTTTTCAATCTAAATGAGTCGGCCCATCTGCGTTTTATCTGTCTTTAAAAGATAAAAAGATGTTAGGGGGCAGTGTGAATCGAACCTGCGACTTCCTCCTTGGAGGTTTACTGCATTGACCACCCCGCCGCCCAATATTGTGTAACTTGTGCATCTTTCTCATGGTTTTCATCCATCTACTTTCCTTTTTTCTTTTTTTCCTTCTCCCTGCTTCAATGAACTTTTAAAAAAATTCGTCAACCTTTTTCTGCAAAACCAATGAATGTTTTCTTAATTTTTGATGAACTTTTTTCAAATTCGATGAACTTTTTTCAAATTCGATGAACTTTTTTACAAAATCAATGAAATTTTCTCAAATTTGATGAAACTCTTTTTTTCCAAATTTGATGAACTTTTTTTCAAAATCGGTGAATTTTTTTCAAAGTCAATGAATTTTTTTCAAATTTGTTATATTTTTTGAAAATCGGTGAACTTCTTTCATTTTTTTATGAAACTTTTTGTGAATGCTTTTGAATACATGAACTTTTTTTCCTAATTCGTGATGGTTTTTAGATCTATGGACATTCAAAATTTGTTCACATTTCTTTTCAAAAGAAATTCCCTTTTTCTAAATAGCGCGGCTAAAATATAGTTCTTAGACTTTTCGTGTTGCAATTTCTACGCAAGGGTTTAGTTGGTCTATTGGTTAGCGAATCATGCACCGAAGCTAACTGTCGCCAGTTCGAATCCTCATAGCAACGTCATTTGGGTTGGTTTTTTCGCGACATAAATACACTTTTTGCACTGCCCCTGCGTGTTCATGGGCCGGCCCACTAGCGCCCTACTAGTAAGTTGGCACGTGCAACACACGTGTAATCTTTGAAAGAATTCTGAGCCTCCCATCTTGGTTGCCATCCATGGTTGCCCACTCTGCCCATTCACATGACATCTTTGCTCTTTTGTAGTACTCCTCCGATCCAAAATAAGTGTCGTGGTAAACTAAAACCACGACACTTATTTTGGATCAGCGGCAATATATATCGGACATATGTGCCACAATTATCCCTAACATTTGCCAAATTGAGATAGTATTAATGAATGAATTAACGTCAACACTATATTTTATCCATGAATGGTTATTTATAACAGGTGATACCTAATATCGCATGCTTATGGCTAATCCCGATCTTGACAAACTCACCATATGATACCACAAAAGAAAACCCAATCAATCAAAATAACATGAAAGACAACTTTTGAAGTATTTAATAACAGCAAAAGAAAACTGCTAAATTAAACTTCGCATCAGGGTAACTTATGGTTCTTCTCGAGAATTAGAATGACTGAATCATAAAAATCAACGTGGCTTCCTTAGAGATATAGCTCAAGTTTGTTAATGTAGTTCAAAGCAATGGCCTATAGAAAAAGCTTGTACCGGAGCTAGTTTCAGCCAAGCTAAGTATGATTCCAGTGAAATCGATCATCTGATCCGCTATTGTGTGCATAATGGGATTATACATAGAAGATGAAATTAGTGAACGGTGAGTACACACCTTTTATTTCACTGGGGCGTCCAGATATACAACTTCTGCTCACACATCTTTCTTCACCTTGCATGTCATATATATGTTGAAATCCATCGTACCTCGCTGGTAATTCAAATTAGCGCACATCCTGATCGTAGTGGAGAAGCACCCGAATGATTATTTTGCATCTGCGAGATGTGTGTACAAAATCAATGAAATCAGTATAATATGATCATGAACATGGATGAGCAAAATTCAGGCAATCCAAATCACACTGGTAATGAAGCTTAAGTGCTAAATGCCTGCATTCAAATCACTGATCAAAGAGTTTTAAACTGTTAACAAGCTTGATTTGGCTTCACTTATCAAGTGTATACGGGGCTACTTTTCGGTTGATCGATCTTAGGTAAGTGAAACGTGAATCAGTACATCACGTATGCCAAAACAGATATCACACGTGAACCAATCTATGAAATGTGAAGCAGCACTTCACTGAAAAAATAAGATGAACGAAAGACAGTACAGACGAAATACATAATAAGGTGAACAAAAGACTGTACAAACGAAAGACCTCTCCGAACGTCAGGCCCGGCGGCGGTGTGTTTGAAGGTATTACTTCCCCTGACCGTGCGAGATGACGGGGAGATGTGAACTCAAGGGGTCGCCGACGGCCGAGGCCAGGCGGTTTTGGCGGCGTCCCCGACGGCCGGCCAAGCAGTTTAGGCGGCGGCGCTGATGGCCGAGGCTAGGCAGGCGATGGGTGGGAGCGGCATGGAGCTGTGAGGGGCGGCGTCCCTAAAGGTGTGGCAGCTCGATCGAGGCGATGGGGGTGGCATCCTGAATGGTGCGGCGGGTCGATGCGATGGCGGCGGCGTGCAGCGGCTCGAGGCGATTTGGGCGGCGCAAGGCCGCGTCCCCGACGCTGTGGTGGTTCCCTTCTATCTTGAACGTGCGGCGGTTTCCTTTCGTGCGAAGTGTTCGTAAGGAAGCATACCAGGGAAGATAATCAGGAAAGAGAAAGTATTGCTTAGCACTAAACGTGTTTAGTCGCTCGCCATCAGGACAATAAGAACGGTTGGATGAACGCAAACGGATACCTGTACTATCCGGCGCGTAATAAGACAGTCTTGGCACTCGTCAATACCCTAGCCCCTCCAGGAGAGTCAAATCTTCCAGTACCGTTCTCCGGCGACTCCCCTTCGTCGGCGAACTCGGTCATCGGTGTTGAGGGGAGAAGGAAATATGCCCTAGAGGCAATAATAAAGTTGTTATTTTATATTTCTTTATATCATGATAAATGTTTATTATTCATGTTAGAATTGTATTAACCGTAAACTTGATACATGTGTGAATACATAGACAAATAGAGTGTCACTAGTATGCCTCTACTTGACTAGCTCGTTGAATCAAAGATGGTTAAGTTTCCTAGCCATAGACATGAGTTGTCATTTGATTAACGGAATCACATCATTAGAGAATGATGTGATTGACTTGACCCATTCTGTTAGCTTAGCACTTGATCGTTTAGTATGTTGCTATTGCTTTCTTCATGACTTATACATGTTCCTATGACTATGAGATTATGCAACTCCCGAATACCGGAGGAACACTTTGTGTGCTACCAAACGTCACAACGTAACTGGGTGATTATAATTTGTCACTCCGATTGTCGGAGAGGTACCTCTGGACCCTCTCGGTAATGCACATCACTATAAGCCTTGCAAGCAATGTAACTAATGAGTTAGTTGTGGGATAATGCATTACGGAACGAGTAAAGAGACTTGCAGGTAACGAGATTGAACTAGGTATTGAGATACCGACGATCGAATCTCGGGCAAGTAACATACCGATGACAAAGGGAACAACGTATGTTGTTATGCGGTTTGACCGATAAAGATCTTCGTAGAATATGTAGGAGCCAATATGAGCATCCAGGTTCCGCTATTGGTTATTGACCGAAGATGTGTTTCGGTCATGTCTACATAGTTCTCGAACCCGTAGGTTCCGCACGCTTAACGTTCGATGACGATTTGTATTAAGAGTTATGTGATTTGATGTACCGAAGGTTGTTCGGAGTCCCGGATAAGATCGGGGACATGACGATGAGTCTCGAAATGGTCGAGAGGTAAAGATCGATATATTGGAAGGCTATATTCGGACATCGGAAAGGTTCCATGTGATTTAGGTATTTTTCGGAGTACCGGAGAGTTACGAGAATTCGCCGGGAGAAGTATTGGGCCTTATTGGGCCATACGGGAATAGAGGAGGCAGGCCAAAGGGAAGGAGGCGCCCCCCATGGGTCCGAATTGTACTAGGGGAAGGGGGGCACCCCCCTTGCCCTTTCCTACTCCCTCTCTCTTTCCCTCTTTCTTCTCTCCTACTCCGGAAAGGAAAGGGGAATCCTACTAGGACTTGGGAGTCCTAGTTGTTGGAAATATGCCCTAGAGGCAATAATAAAAGGTTATTATTATATTTTTTTGTTCATGGTAATTGTCTATTATTCATGCTATAATTGTATTGTCCGGAAATCGTAATACATGTGTGAATACATAGACCACAAAGTGTCCCTAGTAAGCCTCCAGTTGACTAGCTCGTTGATCAACAGATAGTCATGGTTTCCTGACTATGGACATTGGATGTCATTGATAACGGGATCACATCATTAGGAGAATGATGTGATGGACAAGACCCAATCCTAAGCATAGCATAAAAGATCGTGTAGTTTCGTTTGCTAGAGCTTTTCCAATGTCAAGTATCTTTTCCTTAGACCATGAGATCGTGCAACTCCCGGATACCGTAGAAGTGCTTTGGGTGTGCCAAACGTCACAACGTAACTGGGTGACTATAAAGGTGCATTACGGGTATCTCCGAAAGTGTCTGTTGGGTTGGCACGGATCGAGACTGGGATTTGTCACTCCGTGTGACGGAGAGGTATCTCTGGGCCCACTCGGTAATGCATCATCATAATGAGCTCAATGTGACTAAGGCGTTAGTCACGGGATCATGCATTGCGGTACGAGTAAAGAGACTTGCCGGTACCGAGATTGAACAAGGTATTGGGATACCGACGATCGAATCTCGGGCAAGTAACATACCGATTGACAAAGGGAATTGCATACGGGATTGATTGAATCCTCGACACCGTGGTTCATCCGATGAGATCGTCGTGGAACATGTGGGAGCCAACATGGGTATCCAGATCCCGCTGTTGGTTATTGACCGGAGAGGCGTCTCGGTCATGTCTGCATGTCTCCCGAACCCGTAGGGTCTACACACTTAAGGTTCGGTGACGCTAGGGTTGTAGAGATATATGTATGCGGAAACCCGAAAGTTGTTCAGAGTCCCGGATGAGATCCTGGACGTCACGAGAGGTTCCGGAATGGTCCGGAGGTGAAGAATTATATATAGGAAGTCAAGTTTCGGCCACCGGGAAAGTTTCGGGGGTTACCGGTATTGTACCGGGACCACCGGAAGGGTCCCGGGGGTCCACCGGGTGGGGCCACCTATCCCGGAGGGCCCCGTGGGCTGAAAGTGGAAGGGAACCAGCCCTTAGTGGGCTGGGGCGCCCCCCTTGGGCCTCCCCCCATGCGCCTAGGGTTGGGAACCCTAGGGTGGGGGGTTCCCCCTTGCCTTGGGGGGCAAGGCAACCCCTTCCCCCCTTTGGCCGCCGCCCCCCCATGAGATCCCATCTCTAGGGCCGGCGCCCCCCCAGGGGGCCTATATAAAGGGGGGAGGGAGGGCAGCAACCTACAGCCTTGGGCGCCTCCCTCCTCCCCTGTTACACCTCTCCGTCTCGCAGAAGCTCGGCGAAGCCCTGCCGAGACCTGCTACATCCACCACCACGCCGTCGTGCTGCTGGATCTTCATCAACCTCTCCTTCCCCTTGATGGATCAAGAAGGAGGAGACGTCGCTGCACCGTATGTGTGTTGAACGCGGAGGTGCCGTCCGTTCGGCACTCGGTCATCGGTGATTTGGATCACGGCGAGTACGACTCCGTCATCCACGTTCATTGGAACGCTTCCGCTCGCGATCTACAAGGGTATGTAGATGCACTCCTTTCCCCTCGTTGCTAGTAGACTCCATAGATGCATCTTGGTGAGCGTAGAAAATTTTAAATTATGCTACGATTCCCAACAGTGGCATCATGAGCCAGGCCTATGCGTAGTTACTATGCACGAGTAGAACACAAAGCAGTTGTGGGCGTTGAGTTTGCCAATTCTTCTTGCCGCTACTAGTCGTTTCTTGTTTCGGCGGCATTGTAGGATGAAGCGGCCCGGACCGACCTTACACGTACACTTACGTGAGACAGGTTCCACCGACTGACATGCACTAGTTGCATAAGGTGGCTAGCGGGTGTCTGTCTCTCCTACTTTAGTCGGAACGGATTCGATGAAAAGGGTCCTTATGAAGGGTAAATAGAAATTGGAAAATCACGTTGTGGTCATACGCAGGTAAGAAAACGTTCTTGCTAGAAACCTACAAACCACGTAAAAACTTGCAACAACAATTAGATGACGTCTAACTTGTTTTTGCAGCAAGTGCTATGTGATGTGATATGGCCAGAAGATGTGATGAATGATATATGTGATGTATGAGATTGATCATATTCTTGTAATAGGAATCACGACTTGCATGTCGATGAGTATGACAACCGGCAGGAGCCATATGAGTTGTCTTTATTATTTTGCATGACCTGCGTGTCATTGAATAACGCCATGTAAATTACTTTACTTTGTTGCTAAACGAGTTAGCCATAGAAGTAGAAGTAATCGTTGGCGTGACGACTTCATGAAGACACAATGATGGAGATCATGATGATGGAGATCATGGTGTCATGCCGGTGACGAAGATGATCATGGTGCCCCGAAGATGGAGATCAAAGAAGCATAATGATATTGGCCATATCATGTCACTATTTGATTGCATGTGATGTTTATCATGTTTTTGCATCTTATTTGCTTAGAACGACGGTAGTAAGTAAGATGATCCCTTATAATAATTTCAAGAAAGTGTTCACCCTAACTGTGCACCGTTGCGAAGGTTCGTTGTTTCGAAGCACCACGTGATGATCGGGTGTGATAGATTCTAACGTTCGAATACAACGGGTGTTGACGAGCCTAGCATGTACAGACATGGCCTCGGAACACACGCAATACACTTAGGTTGACTTGACGAGCCTAGCATGTACAGACATGGCCTCGGAACACGGAGGACCGAAAGGTCGAGCATGAGTCGTATAGAAGATACGATCAACATGGAGATGTTCACCGATCTTGACTAGTCCGTCTCACGTGATGATCGGACACGGCCTAGTTAAACTCGGATCATGTTTCACTTAGATGACTAGAGGGATGTCTATCTGAGTGGGAGTTCATTAAATAATTTGATTAGATGAACTTAATTATCATGAACTTAGTCTAAAAATCTTTACACTATGTATTGTAGATCAAATGGCCAACGTTGTCCTCAATTTCAACGCGTTCCTAGAGAAAACCAAGCTGAAAGATGATGGCAGCAACTATATGGACTGGGTCCGGAACCTGAGGCTCATCCTCATAGTAGCCAAGAAAGATTATGTCTTAGAAGCACCGCTAGGTGATGCACCAATCCCTGAGAACCAAGACGTTATGAACGCTTGGCAGCAGCGTGCTGATGATTACTCCCTCGTTCCGTGCGGCATGCTTTACAGCCTAGAACCGGGTCTCCAAAAGCGTTTTGAGAAACATGGAGCATATGAGATGTTCGAGGAGCTGAAACTGGTTTTGCAAGCTCATGCCCGGGTCAAGAGATGTGATGTCTCCGACAAGTTCTTCAGCTGTAAAATGGAGGAGAACAGTTCTGTTAGTGAGCACATACTCAGAATGTCTGGGTTGCACAACCGCTTGTCTCAGCTGGGAGTTAATCTCCCGGATGACGCGGTCATTGACAGAATCCTCCAGTCGCTTCCACCAAGCTACAAGAGCTTTGTGATGAACTACAATATGCAGGGGATGGAAAAGACCATTCCCGAGGTATATTCAATGCTGAAATCAGCGGAAGGGGAGATCAGAAAAGAACATCAAGTGTTGATGGTGAATAAAACCACCAAGTTCAAGAAGGGCAAGGGTAAGAAGAACTTCAAGAAGGACGGCAAGGGAGTTGCCGCGCCCGGTAAACTAGTTACTGGGAAGAAGTCAAAGAATGGACCCAAGCCCGGGACTGAGTGCTTTTATTGCAAGGGAAGTGGTCACTGGAAGCGGAACTGCCCCAAATATTTAGCGGACAAGAAGAAGGCCGGCAACACCCAAGGTATATGTGATATACAAGTAATTGATGTGTACCTTACCAGTACTCGTAGTAGCTCCTGGGTATTTGATACCGGTGCGGTTGCTCATATTTGTAACTCAAAACAGGAACTACGGAATAAACGGAGACTGGCAAAGGACGAGGTGACGATGCGCGTTGGGAATGGTTCCAAGGTCGATGTGGTCGCCGTCGGCACGCTACCTCTGCATCTACCCACGGGATTAGTTTTAAACCTCAATAATTGTTATTTAGTGCCAGCTTTGAGCATGAACATTGTGTCTGGATCTCGTTTAATTCGAGATGGCTACTCATTTAAATCCGAGAATAATGGTTGTTCTATTTATTTGAGAGATATGTTTTATGGTCATGCCCCGCTGGTCAATGGTTTATTTTTCATGAATCTCGAACGTGATGTTACACATGTTCATAGTGTGAATACCAAAAGATGTAAAGTTGATAACGATAGTCCCACATACTTGTGGCACTGCCGCCTTGGTCACATTGGTGTCAAGCGCATGAAGAAGCTCCATGCAGATGGACTTTTGGAGTCTCTTGATTACGAATCATTTGACACGTGCGAACCATGCCTCATGGGTAAGATGACCAAGACTCCGTTCTCCGGAACAATGGAGCGAGCAACCAACTTATTGGAAATCATACATACCGATGTGTGTGGTCCAATGAGTGTTGAGGCTCGAGGAGGATATCGTTATGTTCTCACTCTCAGTGATGATTTAAGTATATATGGGTATGTCTACCTAATGAAACACAAGTCTGAAACCTTTGAAAAGTTCAAGGAATTTCAGAGTGAAGTTGAGAATCAACGTGACAGGAAAATAAAATTCTTACGATCAGATCGTGGTGGAGAATATTTAAGTCACGAGTTTGGTGCACACTTAAGGAAATGTGGAATAGTTTCACAACTCACGCCGCCTGGAACACCTCAGAGAAATGGTGTGTCCGAACGTCGTAATCGCACTCTATTGGATATGGTGCGATCTATGATGTCTCTTACCGATTTACCGCTCTCATTTTGGGGTTATGCTTTAGAGACTGCCGCATTCACTTTAAATAGGGCTCCGTCGAAATCCGTTGAGACGACACCGTATGAATTATGGTTTGGGAAGAAACCTAAGCTGTCGTTTCTAAAAATTTGGGGATGCGATGCTTATGTCAAGAAACTTCAACCTGAAAAGCTCGAACCCAAATCGGAAAAATGCGACTTCATAGGATACCCTAAGGAAACTATTGGGTACACCTTCTACCTCAGATCCGAAGGCAAGATCTTCGTTGCCAAGAACGGGTCCTTTCTAGAGAAGGAGTTTCTCTCGAAAGAATTGAGTGGGAGGAAAGTGGAACTTGATGAGGTGATAGTCACCCCTTCCGAACCGGAAAGTAGCACAGCGCGGGAAAATGTTCCTGTGGTGCCTACACCGACTGGGGAGGAAGTTAATGATGATGATCATGAAGCTTCGGATCAAGTTACTAAACTTCGTAGGTCCACAAGGACATGTTCCGCACCAGAGTGGTACGGCAACCCTGTCCTGGAAATCATGTTGTTAGACAACGGTGAACCTTCGAACTATGAAGAAGCGATGGCGGGCCCGGATTCCGACAAATGGCTAGAAGCCATGAAATCCGAGATAGAATCCATGTATGAAAACAAAGTATGGACTTTGACTGACTTGCCCGATGAGCGGCGAGCCATAGAAAACAAATGGATCTTTAAGAAGAAGACGGACGCGGATGGTAATGTGACCATCTACAAAGCTCGACTTGTCGCTAAGGGTTATCGACAAGTTCAAGGGGTTGACTACGATGAGAATTTCTCACCCGTAGCGAAGCTGAAGTCCGTCCGAATCATGTTAGCAATTGCCGCATACTATGATTATGAGATATGGCAGATGGACGTCAAAACGGCATTCCTTAACGGCTTCCTTAAAGAAGAGTTGTATATGATGCAGCCGGAAGGTTTTGTCGATCCTAAGAATGCTAACAAAGTATGCAAGCTCCAGCGCTCAATCTATGGGCTGGTGCAAGCATCTCGGAGTTGGAACATTCGCTTTGATGAGATGATCAAAGCGTTTGGGTTTACACAGACTTATGGAGAAGCCTGTGTTTACAAGAAAGTGAGTGGGAGCTTTGTAGCATTTCTCATATTATATGTGGATGACATACTATTGATGGGAAATGATATAGAATTCTTGGAAAGTATTAAGGCCTATTTGAATAAGTGTTTTTCAATGAAGGACCTTGGAGAAGCTGCTTATATATTAGGCATCAAGATCTATAGAGATAGATCAAGACGCCTCATTGGTCTTTCACAGAGTACATACCTTGACAAGATATTGAAGAAGTTCAGTATGGATCAGTCCAAGAAGGGGTTCTTGCCTGTATTGCAAGGTGTGCAATTGAGCACGGCTTAATGCCCGACCACGGCAGAAGATATAGAAGAGATGAGTGTCATCCCTATGCCTCGGCCATAGGGTCTATTATGTATGCCATGCTGTGTACCAGACCTGATGTAAACCTTGCCGTAAGTTTGGTAGGAAGGTACCAAAGTAATCCCGGCAAGGAACACTGGACAGCTGTCAAGAATATCCTGAAGTACCTGAAGAGGACTAAGGATATGTTTCTCGTTTATGGAGGTGACGAAGAGCTCGTCGTAAAGGGTTACGTCGATGCTAGCTTCGACACAGATCTGGATGACTCGAAGTCACAGACCGGATACGTGTATATTTTGAATGGAGGAGCAGTAAGCTGGTGCAGTTGCAAGCAAAGCGTCGTGGCGGGATCTACATGTGAAGCGGAGTACATGGCAGCCTCGGAGGCAGCACAGGAAGCAGTCTGGATGAAGGAGTTCATTACCGACCTAGGGGTGATTCCCAATGCGCCGGGCCCAATGACTCTCTTCTGTGACAACACTGGAGCTATTGCCCTTGCGAAAGAGCCCAGGTTTCACAGGAAGACCAGGCATATCAAGCGTCGCTTCAACTCCATTCGTGAAAGTGTTCAAAATGGAGACATAGATATTTGTAAAGTACACACGGACCTGAATGTAGCAGATCCGTTGACTAAACCTCTCCCTAGGGCAAAACATGATCAACACCAGGACGCAATGGGTGTTCGATTCATCACAATGTAACTAGATTATTGACTCTAGTGCAAGTGGGAGACTGTTGGAAATATGCCCTAGAGGCAATAATAAAAGGTTATTATTATATTTTTTTGTTCATGGTAATTGCCTATTATTCATGCTATAATTGTATTGTCCGGAAATCGTAATACATGTGTGAATACATAGACCACAAAGTGTCCCTAGTAAGCCTCTAGTTGACTAGCTCGTTGATCAACAGATAGTCATGGTTTCCTGACTATGGACATTGGATGTCATTGATAACGGGATCACATCATTAGGAGAATGATGTGATGGACAAGACCCAATCCTAAGCATAGCATAAAAGATCGTGTAGTTTCGTTTGCTAGAGCTTTTCCAATGTCAAGTATCTTTTCCTTAGACCATGAGATCATGCAACTCGCGGATACCGTAGAAGTGCTTTGGGTGTGCCAAACGTCACAACGTAACTGGGTGACTATAAAGGTGCATTACGGGTATCTCCGAAAGTGTCTGTTGGGTTGGCACGGATCGAGACTGGGATTTGCCACTCTGTGTGACGGAGAGGTATCTCTGGGCCCACTCGGTAATGCATCATCATAATGAGCTCAATGTGACTAAGGCGTTAGTCACGGGATCGTGCATTGCGGTACGAGTAAAGAGACTTGCCGGTACCGAGATTGAACAAGGTATTGGGATACCGACGATCGAATCTCGGGCAAGTAACATACCGATTGACAAAGGGAATTGCATACGGGATTGATTGAATCCTCGACACCGTGGTTCATCCGATGAGATCGTCGTGGAACATGTGGGAGCCAACATGGGTATCCAGATCCTGCTGTTGGTTATTGACCGGAGAGGCGTCTCGGTCATGTCTGCATGTCTCCCGAACCCGTAGGGTCTACACACTTAAGGTTCGGTGACGCTAGGGTTGTAGAGATATATGTATGCGGAAACCCAAAAGTTGTTCGGAGTCCCGGATGAGATCCTGGACGTCACGAGAGGTTCCGGAATGGTCCGGAGGTGAAGAATTATATATAGGAAGTCAAGTTTCGGCCACCGAGAAAGTTTCGGGGGTTACCGGTATTGTACCGGGACCACCAGAAGGGTCTCGGGGGTCCACCGGGTGGGGCCACCTATCCCGGAGGGCCCCGTGGGCTGAAAGTGGAAGGGAACCAGCCCTTAGTGGGCTGGGGCGCCCCCCTTGGGCCTCCCCCCATGCGCCTAGGGTTGGGAACCCTAGGGTGGGGGGGTTCCCCCTTGCCTTGGGGGGCAAGGCAACCCCTTCCCCCCTTTGGCCGCCGCCCCCCATGAGATCCCATCTCTAGGGCCGGCGCCCCCCAGGGGGCCTAAATAAAGGGGGGGAGGGAGGGCAGCAACCTACAGCCTTGGGCGCCTCCCTCCTCCCCTGTTACACCTCTCCGTCTCGCAGAAGCTCGGCGAAGCCCTGCCGAGACCCGCTACATCCACCACCACGCCGTCGTGCTGCTGGATCTCCATCAACCTCTCCTTCCCCCTTGCTGGATCAAGAAGGAGGAGACGTCGCTGCACCGTACGTGTGTTGAACGCGGAGGTGCCGTCCGTTCGGCACTCGGTCATCGGTGATTTGGATCACGGCGAGTACGACTCCGTCATCCACGTTCATTGGAATGCTTCCGCTCGCGATCTACAAGGGTATGTAGATGCACTCCTTTCCCCTCGTTGCTAGTAGACTCCATAGATGCATCTTGGTGAGCGTAGGAAAATTTTAAATTATGCTACGATTCCCAACACTAGTAGGACTCCCCACACTTGGCACGACCTCTATAGGGCCGGCCTCCTCCTCCTCCCTCCTTTATATACGTGGGCAGTGGGCACCCCAAAGGCACTCCAAGATTTGTCTTAGTCGTGTGCGGTGCCCCCCTCCATAGTTACACACCTCGGTCATATCGTCGTAGTGCTTAGGCGAAGCCCTGCGCCGATAACTTCATCATCACCGTCACCATGCCGTCGTGCTGGCGGAACTCTCCCTCGGCCTCAACTAGATCAAGAGTTCGAGGGACGTCACCGAGCTGAACGTGTGCAAATCGCGGAGGTGCCGTGCGTTCGGTACTTGGATCGGTTGAATTGCGAAGACGTTCGACTACATCAACCGCGTTACTAAACGCTTCCGCTTTCGGTCTACGAGGGTACGTGGACAACACTCTTCCCTCTCGTTGCTATGCATCACCATGATAGATCTTGCGTGTGCGTAGGATTTTTTTTGAAATTACTGCGTTCCCTAACAAGGGGATCGCCGAATCCACGCGTGTGGATCGTTTTTACTCTCTCGTAGTCTAGGTTTTTAGGTTGTTCATCGTCTTGGCTTCGGCGATGATGATGACATCGCTGAATAAAGATTCTTCGGATCCTTCTCTGGCAAGGCCGGTCCTATTGTTAGGGATGGATTTGGAAACCAGTCTGTTCAAGCAAGGATGGCGTGGCGGCGGCATCCTTGTGGTGGACCTGTGTCCTCGGCCTCTATCGTTGCGACGACGTTTGCTCCAGCATCGGCGTGGAGGTTGGGAGGTAATCCAGGAGCGGATGCAGATTGTGGTCTGCATTAACGACATCTGGAAGACGGAACATGTGCTGGGTTCGTGGTTCGTGGATGGCAGGTATGGTTTCCTCCTTCGGCGTCTTAGTTGTGGTGGGTTGCCAGATCTAGAGTTCGATGGCGTGTCTGGGGTGTTGCCTCGGTCTGATTCGTTCAACGACAAGGGCTTCACTTTTGGTGAGCCACTTTAGAGGTCCGCAAAGCTGCATATCAGCGATGGAGCCGCATCAAGCTCAGGTGAGGAGGTGATCCGTCATTTTTTTCTTCGGTGGCTGCTATGGTGGTGCCAGAGGCAGGTGACGGGCGTTGGTGTCAAACTCAGAGATGTTTTGTTATCTTTTCAGTTTTTTCATGTCAGTCCTTGTACTTTGATCTTTATGATATGAATGAGACAAGTATTACCATGCAAAAAAAAATTACTTCGATACGGTCCTCGGATACGCAGATACGCTCCAAAACGGTCCTCTGTGCCGATCTCATACGAACATGGCTACTCCTCTCGTATGCGCGAGGCCCAGACTACTGCCACATCAGCGTGCGGGCTGGTCCAGCCGAACCGGTTAAACCAGACGGACGACACACTGGTAGGCCAAAATTCCCGGAATTTCCTATTTGACGCACGTTGCGTCAAGGTGTCGAGGTTTAGCACAGAAGAGATCGAACGATCGTTCAACTGGCCCAGCCCTTTTAGACTAGTCACAATGGATAGTAACTTAGACTAGTAACATGCATATGTTACTAGTCTATATTACTATCTCTATAGTGGGGAGTAACATATGTCTGGTGTCATGCAATACTTCATTTATTAGGTTGTAGACTTATCTTGCCTTGGTACGTGTGATGTTACAGTAACTAGCTATGTTACCACATGCCCCTCTTTCCTCATTAA
This sequence comes from Triticum aestivum, assembly GCF_018294505.1. Taxonomy (NCBI): domain Eukaryota; kingdom Viridiplantae; phylum Streptophyta; class Magnoliopsida; order Poales; family Poaceae; genus Triticum; species Triticum aestivum. Next base: position 510,205,380 of record NC_057814.1, read on the forward strand.
TTACTCGCCACATCATCCGTTTTGCCTAGAGATGTGTGATGTTATCACCTATGTTACCTCCACTGTGGTTAGTCTTAAGCGCTTCAACGTCCCCGGTTTTGGGAACCTTCTAGAGGTTCTCAGACAGTATTTTCTGGTTTTGGGAAACTTCTAGAATGTTCCTAAACCGGGTTTTTTTCTTGTTCTGTTTTTTTCTTTTTTCCTTTTTTTTCTTTTCTATCCTTTGTCCCTTTTCTTTCTTTTTTCTTTTGTTTCTATTTCGTTTTTTCTTTTCTTTCCTTTTATTTACTTTTTTATTTTTAAAATCGTTGTGTTTTTTGTTTTGTTCATAAATCCGAAAATTTCCAAGATTTTCAAAAAATGATTGCACTTTTCAAAAAAATGTTCCCATTATAAACAAAACTTGTTCTCAATTTTTTAAAATTGTTCATGTTTCAAAAATGTTCAGGAGTTCAAAAAATGTTCATGTTTCAAAAATTGTTCGCAATTTTCAAAAAATGTTCATTTTCAAAACAATTGTTTGGGAAGTTTTTCTTAAAAATGTTTACAACTTTTTCAAAAATTGTTCGACATTTCAAAGAATGTTCGTGCTTTCAAAAATATTCACAATTTTTTTTAAAAAAAATTTAGTATGTTTTTCTTAAAAATGTTTACGACTTTTCAAAAATTGTTTGGAATTTCGAAAAATGTTCGTACTTTCAAAAATATTCACTGATTTGTTTTTAAAATCTTCTTGTTTCCATTTTATAGGTGTTTCAAAAATTGTTCGCAAATTTATAAAAATGTTTATGTTTTGAAATTTTGATTCTGCTTTTAAAAATTGTTTGGAAGTTTATTTAAAAATTATTTGGAACTTCAAAATTGTTCCCATTTTCAAAAATTGTTTATAAAATTTTAAAATATTGATGTTTTCTGTTTTTTTGGAGTTTCAGAAAAATGTTCGTTTTACGTTCCCCTCAAAAAAAATGTTCGCTTTTCCAAATTTTGTTTTGGAATTACAAAATATGTTCCCATTTCAGAAAACTGCTCACGATTTTCGGAAAATGTTTTTTAGCATTTGTAATTTTAGCTACTTAGAAACAATTGATTTTGTAATTTTAGAAATTCTTTGAATCTGCGCTGGAGTTCGGTTCTTAATAGTTGGTGTTGTGAAATAATCACGATTGGTCACCAGCTCAGCTGGTTATATCGTCTTCTTTCCTGGACGGAATACTTGGTTCGATTCCTCGCGAGCGCGCTCCTTTTTTTTAGCCAGTAGCTACTGTCGATAAAAAGGGCCCAGAAAGCCCACGAAGTGAGACGCTCTGTGCGAAGCCCCAACATTTTGACACAAAGAGCGTCATACAGGCAGTCCCAAAATTCCCCACCCCCCCAACCCTAAATCACAAATTCCTCTCCTCTCCTCTCGGCGGGGGCAATAGCATGACGGGGAGCGGCGTTGACGGAGGCGTCGGTTCCCGCGTCAGCCGCGGCAAGGTTGGGCGTCGCACCCACGACGTCAGCCGTGCTATCAGTGGCTGAAGGTGTGGCGCCGGGCGTGTGCTCCTCGCTCGCACGCAAGCCGGCGATGGACATGCTGCAGACTCGCGCACCCATGTGCTCCCGGCAACGGCAGTTGGATGATATGTCCATTTTGCATTATATTTTTCTATTATTATTTATAATGTTTTTATCAATATAATACTTTGTGGAGCAATTCTAATGTTTTTTCTCTCTTAATTTGCAAGATTTATATGAAGAGGGAGATTGCCGGCAGCTGGAATTCTAGACCTGAAAAAGCCATGTCAGAGATACATATTCTGCACATCTTTCAGATGAGCTGAACTTTCACGGAGAATTGTTTTGGAATAAATAAAAATTATTGGTGAAAAGAAATACCAGAGGGGGCTACCCAGGTTCCCATGAGGCACCTGGGCGCACCCTGGCCAGCCTGCGGTGCCTATCTTCTAGTATATAAGCTCATGTGCCCTAGAAAACAATAGGGAAATGACTTTCGGGATAGAGCGTCGCCGTCTTGTGGCGGAACTTGGGCAGGACACTTTTGCTCTGTAGCGAAGCAATTTCGCCGGGATACTTCCCTCCGTGAGGGGGAAATCGAAGCCATCATGCTTGTAGACAGAAAACTTCACAAAATAAACCTACTTATTTTACTATAACCCCCTGGAGTTTGAGATCTTCACAAAGAAGGGTCTGCTTTTTTGTTGAAGCCTCCCTAGAGTTTGAAGTGTTGACAAAAAGGGCCTAGTATTTTACAAGTGCGCCGAGAATTTTCGCTAGAAATTTCGGCAGCATTGAAGGAAATATGCCCTAGAGGCAATAATAAAGTTGTTATTTTATATTCCCTTATTCATGGTAAATGTTTATTATTTATGCTAGAATTGTATTGATCAGAAACCTAAATACATGTGTGAATACATAAACAAACACCGTGTCCCTAGTGAGCCTCTACTTGACTAGCTCATTGATCAAAGATGGTTAAGGTTTCCTAACCATGGACACGAGTTACCATTTGATAACGGGAATGATGTGATGGACAAGACCCATCCGTTAGCTTAGCATTATGATCGTTCAGTTTTATTGCTATTGCTTTCTTCATGTCAAATACATATTTCTTCGACTATGAGATTAGGCAACTCCCGGATACCGGAAGAATGCCTTGTGTGCTATCAAACATCACAACATAACTGGGTGGTCATAAAGATGCTCTACAGGTATCTCCGAAGGTGTTTGTTGGGTTGGCATAGATCAAGATTAAGATTTGTCACTCCGAGTATCGGCGAGGTATCTTTGGGCCCTCTCGGTAATACACATCATAAAGCTTGCAAGCAAACTACTAAGGAGTTGGTCACGAGGTGATGTATTACGGAACAAGTAAAGAGACTTGCCAGTAACGAGATTGAACTAGGTATGAAGATACCGACGATCGAATCTCGGGCAAGTAACATACCGATGGACAAAGGGAATAACGTATGTTGTTATAACGGTTCGACCGATAAAGATCTTTGTAGAATATGTAGGAGCCAATATGAGCATCCAGGTTCCGCTATTGGTTATTGGCCGGAGAGGTGTCTCGGTCATGTCTACATAGTTCTCGAACCCATAGGGTCCGCACGCTTAACGTTCGATGATGATCTTGTATTATATGAGTTATGTGATTTGGTGACCAAATGTTGTTCGGAGTCCCAGATGAGATCACGGACATGACGAGGAGTCTCGAAATGGTCGAGAGGTAAAGATTGATATATAGGACGATGGTATTCGCACACCGGAAGTGTTTCGGGGGGTACCGAGTACTTATCGAGTCACCGGAAGGGGTTCCACACACCCCCAGCAAAAGATATGGGCCTTATGGGCCAAGAGGGGAAACGTACCAGCCACAAGGGGCTGGTGCGCCCCCCATGCATATGGGCCGGCCTAAGGAGGAGAAGGAAAGGGGAGAAGGGAAAGGTAAGTGTGGATTAGGATTCCCACTTCCTTCCCTCCCCCCCTTTCCTTCCCCCTTTGACAAACATGGCAGGGTGGGCGCGGCCAAGGGCAGGAGCCCAAGTAGGATTCAGACCTACTTGGGGCGCCCCTTGGCATCTCCCCTCTCCCTCCCACCTATATATATATGAGGAGGGGAGGCGCCTAGCACACCCCAGGCAATTGCCTAGCCGTGTGCGTGCACCCCTCCACCGTTTACACCCTCAGTCATATTTTCATAGTGCTTAGGCGCAGCCCTGCGAAGATCATTTCACCATTACCGTCACCATGCCTTCGTGTTGACGGAACTCATCTACTGCCTCGACGTCTTGCTGGATCAAGAAGGCGAGGGACGTCACCGAGCTGAACGTGTGCAGAACGCAGAGGTGTCGTGCGTTCGGTACTTGATCGGTTGAAGCGCGAAGAAGTTCGACTACATCAACCGCGTTGTGAAACACTTCCGCTTACGGTCTACGAGGGTACGTAGACACACTCTCCCCCTCGTTGCTATGCATCTCTATGGATAGATCATTGCGTGTCCATAGAATTTTTTTTGTTTCCATGCAACGATTCCCGACAGTGGTTGTTGGTGAACGTAGCAGAAATTCAAAATTTTCTACGCATCACCAAGATCAATCTATGGAGTAATCTAGCACCGAGGGAAAGGAGAGTGCATCTACATACCATTGTAGATCGCTAAGCGGAAGCGTTGCAAGAACGCGGATGAAGGAGTCGTACTCGTAGCGATTCAGATCGCGGTTGATTCCGATCTAAGCGCCGAACCACGGCGCCTCCGCGTTCAACACACGTGCAGCCCGGTGACGTCTCCCATGCCTTGATCCAGCAAGGAGAGAGGGAGAGGTTGGGGAAGACTCCGTCCAGCAGCAGCACGACGGCGTGGTGGTGGTGGAGGAGCGCGGTACTCCAGCAGGGCTTCGCCAAGCACTACGAGAGACGAGGAGGGAGAGAGGTAGGGTTGCGCCAAGAGGGAGAGAAAATCATCTGTTGGGCAGCCCCCATACCTCAAGTATATATAGGGGAAGAGGAGGGGCTGCGCCCCCACCTAGGGTTCCCTCCCTTGGGGTGGCGGTAGCCCCCAGATCCCATCTGGGTGGCGGCTAAGGGGGAGAGAGGGGGGCGCACCTAGGGTGGGCCTTAGGGCCCATCCGCTCCTAGGGTTTGCCCCCTCTCCTCTTGAGGGCGCCTTGGGCCTTGGTGGGAGGCGCCCCAGCCCACCTAGGGGCTGGTCCCTCTCCACATACAGCCATAGGGCCGTCCGGGGCAGGTGGACCCTCCCGGTGGACCCCCGGAACCTCTTCGGTGGTCCCGGTACAATACCGGCAACTCCCGAATTATTCCGGTGACCGTATGATGACTTCCCATATACAAATCTTTACCTCCGGACCATTCCGGAACTCCTCGTGATGTCCGGGATCTCATCCGGGACTCCGAACAACATTCGGTAACCACATACAAACTTCCTTTATAACCCTAGCGTCATCGAACCTTAAGTGTATAGACCCTACGGGTTCGGGAATCATGCAGACATGACCGAGACAACTCTCCGGCCAATAACCAACAGCGGGATCTGGATACGCATGTTGGCTCCCACATGTTCCACGATGATCTCATCGGATGAACCACGATGTCAAGGATTCAATCAATCCCGTATACAATTCCCTTTGTCTACCGGTATAGTACTTGCCCGAGATTCGATCGTCGGTATCCCGATACCTTGTTCAATCTCGTTACCGGCAAGTCTCTTTACTCGTTCCGTAACACATCATCCCGTGATCAACTCCTTGGTCACATTGTGCACATTATGATGATGTCCTACCGAGTGGGCCCAGAGATACCTCTCCATCACACGGAGTGACAAATCCCAGTCTCGATTCGTGCCAACCCAACAGACACTTTCGGAGATACCTGTAGTGCACCTTTATAGCCACCCAGTTACGTTGTGACGTTTGGTACACCCAAAGCATTCCTACGGTATCCGGGAGTTGCACAATCTCATGGTCTAAGGAAATGATACTTGACATTAGAAAAGCTCTTAGCAAACGAACTACACGATCTTGTGCTAGGCTTAGGATTGGGTCTTGTCCATCACATCATTCTCCTAATGATGTGATACCGTTATCAACGACATCCAATGTCCATGGTCAGGAAACCGTAACCATCTATTGATCAACGAGCTAGTCAACTAGAGGCTTACTAGGGACATGGTGTTGTCTATGTATCCACACATGTATCTGAGTTTCCTATCAATACAATTTTAGCATGGATAATAAACGATTATCATGAACAAGGAAATATAATAATAACCAATTTATTATTGCCTCTAGGGCATATTTCTAACAGTGGCATCATAAGCCAGGTCTATGCGTAGATGATATGCACGAGTAGAACAAAAAGAGTTGTGGGCGGTGATAGTCATACTGCTTACCATCAACATCTTATTTTGATTCGGCGGTATTGTGGGACGAAGCGGCCCGGACCAACCTTGCATGTCCACGCACATGAGACTGGTTCCACCGACTGACATGCAACTAGTTTTGCATAAAAGTGGCTAGCGGGTGTCTGTTTCTCCTACTTTCGTTGAATCTAATTTGTCTGTTTCCGGTCCTTGAAGAAGGTTAAAACAACAAACTTGACGAAACACCGTTGTAGTTTTTGCCGTAGGTAAGAACGGTTATTGCTAGAAACCCATAGCAGCAACGTAAAACTTGCAACAACAAAGTAGAGGACGTCTAACTTGTTTTTGCAGGGTATGTTGTGATGTGATATGGTCAATACATGATGTTATATATGTTATTGTATGAGATGATCATGTTTTGTAAGATATCTGGCAACCGACAGGAGCCTTATGGTTGTATCTTTATTGTATGAAATGCATACGCCATGTAATTGCTTTACTTTATCGCTATGAGTTAGCAATAGTTATAGAAGCAATAGTTGGCGAGACGACCACGACGCAACGATGGAGATCAAGGTGTCGAGCCGGTGACGATGGAGATCATGATGATGCTTTGGAGATGGAGATCAAAAGCACGAGATGATGATGGCCATATCATGTCACATATATTGCATGTGATGTTTATCTTTTTATGCATCTTATTTTGCTTAGAACGGCGGTAGCATTATAAGATGATCCTTTCAATTAATTTCAAGGTAAAAGTGTTCTCCCTGAGTATGCACCGTTGCTACATTTCGTCGTTTCGAGACACCATGTGATGATCGGGTGTTATAGACTCTACGTTCACATACAATGGGTGTAAGATAGTTTTGCACATGCGAAATACTTGGGTTAAACTTGATGATCCTAGCATGTACAAACATGGCCTCGGAACACTCGAGACCGAAAGGTCGAACATGAATCATATAGTAGATATGATCAACATAGAGATGTTCACCATTGACGTGACGCCCCCGATTGGACCGTACACTAATCATGCACGCAAATGTGTACGACCAATATCAGGGACTCACGGGAAGATATCACAACACGACTCTAGACACAAATTAAATAATACAAGCTTCATATTACAAGCCAGGGGCCTAGAGGGCTCGAATACATAGCTTGATACACAAGAGTCAGCGGAGCAACAATATCTGAGTATAGACATAAGGTTAGACAAGGATGCCTTAAGAAGGCTAGCACAAAAGCAACACGATCGAAGAGGCAAGGCCTCCTGCCTGGGACCTCCTAACTACTCCTGGTCTTCGGCGGTGACTACTGGCTCCGGGGGTCCACCATCTGGTTGCAACAACCAGAAAGAAGAAAGAAGGGGGGAAAGGGGGAGCAAAGCAACCCTGAATACTCATCCAAAGTACTCGCAAGCATCAGATCTAAACTAAGTATGCATTGGTATCAAAAGGAAGGGTTATATCTGTGGACTAAACTGCAGAATGCCAGAATAGAGGGGAAGGACTAGCCTATCGAAGACTAGCATCTTCAAGCAGCTCCAAGCATCTTGCAGCATGTAGAAGAGTAAAGAATAGTAGTTTAAATTTAACAAACATGTTGTAGCATTAACGCCCAGAGATCCTTCCTCGACTCCCTACGAGAAAGCAATCCCGGAGCCACATACCCATCACATGTCTCAAGTAACAAGTTCTAGTTGTAATAGATCAGGATACAAGTCTGAACGTCCATTACCGTGGACACGGTATTCGAATATATATCTTCCCTCCAGGGATGCACCACGTTACCCAACACGCTTGATCACTCTGGCCGGACACACCTTTCTTGGGTCAATGCCCGGCCTCGGAAGATCAACACGTCGCAACCCTACCTAGGCTCAGCAGAGAGGTCCCCGCCGGTTTACATCCTAAGTGCCCCGGGGTCTTGGGATCAAAGGGGGGGCTTGCCTGGAAGCTCCGATGAAAGGGAAGAAGGGTCGACGTCGACGTAGTCGATCACAGGGGCAACATCAGTCTCGGAGTCTACTGGAGAGAAGAGGGGGAAGAAACAGTAAATACAAAGTACACAGATGCATGACAAGATAAAAGGCAGCGCTAGGGGTGTTCTACCGCGGCGGCAAGCAGCAAGCAGCAAAGAAGAGAAACAGCGGCAGGGATTAGGAGCAGCAGCGGCAGGGATTAGGAGCAGGGAGCAGCAGTAGTGGCAGCATGAGCAGCAGCAGGCGTGCGCGCATCAAGCAATGAGGAGCAGCAGAACGCAGTAGCAGTTCCTCCAGGGGGTATCGGCGGAGAGGCTCACTGCGGTGCTCGTGGACGAGGTCGGGGAGCGCGGGGTAGCCGGATGCGTCGAGCTCGTCGACGGGAGGAGGCGGCCGCAGCGGGAAACCGGCTCGATGCCGAGCGTACGGTGCGGTCCTGCTTGATTCAAGACGCGTAGGCGAAGTAGTCAGCGACGAGGAAGCTCCTCGACATCCTCCCAAGCGCCGGGGAGCACGGTGGCCGCGGGATCGACGGATCCATGGTGACGTGTGGTTCGGTCTCGAGCGAGGGAGGAGATATCGAGACGAGGAGGGAACTGGGGGAGCTAGGCTTTCGCAGAGGGGTCGGCTCCGACCTAGTAGACGCCGGGGATACAGCGGATGGCCGACACATGATCCGCGGCCACGGACGCCGGGTGCGCGGCCAGCACGCCCCTGTGAGCAGTAGGAAGGAGAAACAGGGGGTGTTGGGCTGTGCTACCTCTTGAGCACTGCGTTGGTTTTCCCTTGAAGAGGAAAGGGTGATGCAGCAAAGTAGCGTAAGTATTTCCCTCAGTTTTTGAGAACCAAGGTATCAATCTAGTAGGAGGCTACGCGCGAGTCCCTCGTACCTACACAAAACAAATAACTCCTCGCAACCAACGCGATAAGGGGTTGTCAATCCCTTCACGGTCACTTACGAGAGTGAGATCTGATAGATATGATAGGATAATATTTTTGGTATTTTTGTGATAGAGATGCAAAGTAAAATAAAAGTAAAGTAAAAAGGAAAGGAAATAAATAAGTGTTGGAAGATTAATATGATGAAGGTAGACACGGGGGCCATAGGTTTCACTAGTGGCTTCTCTCAAGAGCATAAGTATTTTACGGTGGGTGAACGAATTACTGTTGAGCAATTGACAGAATTGAGCATAGTTATGAGAATATCTAGGTATGATCATGTATATAGGCATCACGTCCGAGAGAAGTAGACCAACTCCTGCCTGCATCTACTACTATTACTCCACTCATCGACCGCTATCCAGCATGCATCTAGAGTATTAAGTTCATAAAAACAGAGTAACGCCTTAAGCAAGATGACATGATGTAGAGGGATAAATTCATGCAATATGATAAAAAAAACCCCATCTTGTTATCCTCGATGGCAACAATACAATACGTGCCTTGCTGCCCCTACTGTCACTGGGAAAGGACACCGCAAGATTGAACCCAAAGCTAAGCACTTCTCCCATTGCAAGAAAGATCAATCTAGTAGGCCAAACCAAATTGATAATTCGAAGAGACTTGCAAAGATAACCAATCATACATAAAAGAATTCAAAGAAGATTCAAATCTTGTTCGTAGATAATCTTGATCATAAACCCACAATTCATCGGTCTCAACAAACACACCGCAAAAAGAAGATTACATCAAATAGATCTCCACGAGAGAGGGGGAGAACATTGTATTGAGATCCAAAAAGAGAGAAGAAGCCATCTAGCTACTAACTATGGACCCGAAGGTCTGAGGTAAACTACTCACACTTCATCGGAGAGGCTATGGTGATGATGGAGAAGCCCTCCGTGATGGATGCCCCCTCCGGCGGAGCTCCGAAACAGGCCCCAAGATGGGATCTCGTGGGTACAGAAGGTTGCGGCGGTGGAATTAGGTTTTTGGCTCCGTATCTGATCGTTTGGGGGTACGTTGGTATATATAGGAGGAAGGAGTACGTCGGTGGAGCAACAGGGGGCCCACGAGGGTGGAGGGCGCGCCCCCTACCTCGTGGCCTCCTCCTTTGTTTCTTGACGTAGGGTCCAAGTCTCCTGGATCATAATCTTCATAAAAATCACGTTCCAGAAGGTTTCATTCCGTTTGGCCCGTTTGATATTCCTTTTCCGCGAAACTCTGAAATAGGCAAAAAAACAACAATTCTGGGCTGGGCCTTCGGTTAATAGGTTAGTCCCAAAAATAATATAAAAGTGAATAATAAAGCCCAATAATGTCCAAAACAGTAGATAATATAGCATGGAGCAATCAAAAATTATAGATACGTTGGAGACGTATCAGGCATCCCCAAGCTTAATTCCTGCTCGTCCTCGAGTAGGTAAATGATAAAAACAGAATTTGATGCGGAGTGCTACTTGGCAAAATTTCAATGTAATTCTTCTTAATTGTGGTATGAGTATTCAGATCCTAAAGATTCAAGACAAAAGTTTAGTATTGACATAAAAATAATAATACTTCAAGCATACTAACAAATCAATCATGTCTTCTCAAAATAACATGGCCAAAGAAAGTTATCCCTACAAAATCATATAGTCTGGCTATGCTCTATCTTCACCACACAAAGTATTTAAATCATGCACAACCCCGATGACAAGCCAAGCAATTGTTTCATACTTTTAACGTTCTTAAACTTTTTCAATCTTCACGCAATACATGAGCGTGAGCCATGGATATAGCACTATATGTGTAATAGAATGGTGGTTGTGGAGAAGACAAAAAGGGAGAAGATAGTCTCACATCAACTAGGCGTATCAACGGGCTATGGAAATGCCCATCAATAGATATCAATGTGAGTGAGTAGGGATTGCCATGCAACAGATGCACTAGAGCTATAAGTATATGAAAGCTCAACAAAAGAAACTAAGTGGGTGTGCATCCAACTCGCTTGCTCACGAAGACCTAGGGCATTTTGAGGAACCCATCATTGGAATATACAAGCCAAGTTCTATAATTAAAAATTCCCACTAGTACATGAAAGTGACAAAATGAGAGACTCTCTATAATGAAGATCATGGTGCTACTTTGAAGCACAAGTGTGGTAAAAGGATAGTAACATTGTCCCTTCTCTCTTTTTCTCTCATTTTTTTATTTGGGCCTTTTCTCTTTTTTTATGGCCTCTTTCTTTCTTTTCTTTTCGTCTGGAGTCTCATCCCGACTTGTGGGGAAATCATAGTCTCCATCATCCTTTTCCTCACTTGGGACAATGCTCTAAAAATGAAGATCATCACACTTTTATTTTCTTACAACTCAACAATTACAACTCGATACTTAGAACAAAATATGACTCTATATGAATGCCTCCGGCGGTGTACCGGGATATGCAATGAATCAAGAGTGACATGTACAAAGAATTATGAACGGTGGCTCTGCCATAAATACAATGTCAACTACATGATCATGCTAAGCAATATGACAATGATGGAGCGTGTCATAATAAACGGAACGGTGGAAAGTTGCATGGCAATATATCTCGGAATGGCTATGGAAATGCCATGATAGGTAGGTATGGTGGCTGTTTTGAGGAAGGTTTATGGTGGGTGTATGATACCGGCGAAAAGTGCGCGGTATTAGAGAGGCTAGCAATGGTGGGAGGAAGAAAAGTGCGTATGATCCATGGACTCAACATTAGTCATAAAGAACTCATATACTTATTGCAAAAATCTACAAGTTATCAAAGCAAAGTATTACACGCATGCTCCTAGGGGGATAGATTGGTAGGAAAAGACCATCGCTCGTCCCCGACCGCCACTCATAAGGAAGACAATCAATAAATAAATCGTGCTCCGACTTCATCACATAACGGTTCACCATACGTGCATGCTACGGGAATCACAAACTTTAACACAAGTATTTCTCAAATTCACAACTACTCAACTAGCATGACTCTAATATCACCATCTTTATATCTCAAAACAATTATCAAGCATCAAACTTCTCATAGTATTCAACACACTCATAAGAAAGTTTTACAAATCTTGAAGACCAGGCATATTAGGATTATTTAAGCAAATTACCATGCTATTTAAGACTCTCAAAATAATCTAAGTGAAGCATGAGAGATCAATAGTTTCTATAAAAAAAATCCACTACCGTGCTCTAAAATATATAAGTGAAGTACTAGAGCAAAAATTATATAACTCAAAAGATATAAGTGAAGCACATACAGTATTCTAACAAATTCCAAATCATGTATGGCTCTCTCAAAAGGTGTGTACAGCAAGGATGATTGTGTTAAACTAAAAAGCAAAGACTCAAATCATACAAGACGCTCCAAGCAAAACACATATCATGTGGTGAATAAAAATATAGCTCCAAGTAAAGTTACCGATGGAAGTAGACGAAAGAGGGGATGCCTTCCGGGGCATCCCCAAGCTTTGGTTTTATGGTGTCCTTAGATTATCTTGGGGGTGCCATGGGCATCCCCAAGCTTAGGCTCTTGCCACTCCTTGTTCCATAATCCTTCAAAATATTTCACCCAAAACTTGAAAACTTCACAACACAAAACTTAACAGAAAATCTCGTGAGCTCCGTTAGCGAAAGAAAACAAAAGACCACTTCAAGGTACTGTAATGAACTCATTCTTTATTTATATTGGTGTTAAACCTACTGTATTACAACTTCTCTATGGTTTATAAACTATTACTAGCCATGGATTCATCAAAATAAGCAAACAACACACGAAAAACAGAATCTGTCAAAAACAGAACAGTCTGTAGTAATCTGTAACTAACGCAAACTTCTGGAACTCCAAAAAATCAGCCAAAATAGGAAGACCTAGAAAATTTGTTTATTGATCAGCAGCAATTGGAATCACTATTTTATCACGTTCGGGTGATTTTTAACTATTGTTTTCGTGAACAGAAAGTTTCTGGAAATTACAACAAGATCAAATAACTATCATCCAAGAAGATCCTATAGGTTTAACTTGGCACAAACACTAATTAAAACATAAAAACACATCTAACCAGAGGCTAGAACAAATATTTATTCCTAAACAGAAGCAAAAGCAAAAAAACTAAAAATAAAATTGGGTTGCCTCCCAACAAGCGCTATTGTTTTGACGCCCCTAGCTAGGCATAAAAGCAAGGATAGATCTAGGTATTGCCATCTCTGGTAGGCAATCCATAAGTGGCTCTCATGATTGATTCATATGGTAATTTTATTTTCTTCCTAGGGAAGTGTTCCATGCCTTTCTTTAGTGGAAATTGGAATCTAATATTCCCTTCCTTCATATCAATAATTGCACCAATCGTTCTAAGGAAAGGTCTACCAAGAATAATAGGACATGAAGGATTGCAATCTATATCAAGAACGACAAAATCTACGGGCACATAATTCCTATTTGCAACAATAAGAACATCATTAATTCTTCCCATAGGTTTCTTAGTAGTGGAATCCGCAAGGTGCAAGTTTAGAGAGCAATCATCAAAATCGCGGAAATCTAGCAAATCGCACAAAGTTTTGGGAATAGTGGAAACACTAGCACCCAAATCACATAAAGAATAGAACTCATGATCCTTAATCTTAATTTTAATAGTTGGTTCCCACTCATCATAAAGTTTTTTAGGGATAGAAACTTCCAATTCAAGCTTTTCTTCATAAGATTGCATCAAGGCATCAACGATATGTTGGGTAAAAGCTTTATTTTGACTATAAGCATGAGGAGAATTTAGCACGGATTGCAACAAGGAAATAAAATCAATCAAAGAGCAATTTTCATAATTAAATTCCTTGAAATCCAAAATAGTGGGTTTAGCAACATCTAGGGTTTTGATTTCTTCAATCCCACTTTTATCAATTTTAGCATCAAGATCTAAAAACTCTGAATTTTTGGAACGCCTTCTAGGTAAAGGTGGATCATATTCAGTCCCATCATTATCAAGATTCATATTGCAAAACAAAGATTTAATAGGGGACAGATCAATAACTTTTAGATCTTCATCTTTATTTTCATAGAAATATGAAGAACACGCTTTCATAAAGCAATCTTTCTTAGCATGCATCCTAGCGGTTCTTTCTTTGCACTCATCAATGGAAATTCTCATGGCTTTGAGAGACTCATTGATATCATGCTTAGGAGGAATATATCTAAGCTTTAAAGAATCAACATCAAGAGAAATTCTATCAACGTTTCTAGCCAATTCATCAAATTTAAGCAATTTCTCTTCAAGCAAAGCATTGAAATTGTTTTGCGAATTCATAAACTCTTTAACACTAGTCTCAAATTCAGAGGGCATCTTATTAAAATTTCCATAAGAGTTGTTGTAGGAATTTCCATAATTATTAGAGGAATTACTAGGATAAGGCCTAGGATTAAAGTTTCCTCTATACGCGTTGTTACCAAAATTATTCCTACCAAAAAAATTCACATCCATAGATTCATTATTATTCTCAATCAAAGTAGAAAAAGGCATATCATTAGGATCAGAAGAAATACTCTTACTAGCAAATAATTTCATAAGTTCATCCATCTTTCCACTCAACACATTAATTTCTTCTATCGCATGCACTTTTTTATTGGTAGATCTTTCAGTGTGCCATTCAGAATAATTAACCATAATATTATCAAGGAGTTTAGTAGCTTCTCATAGAGTGATTTCCATAAAAGTGCCTCCCGCGGCCGAATCTAAAAGATTTCTAGAAGCAAAATTCAATCCGGCATAAAATTTTTGTATAATCATCCACAAATTCAAACCATGAGTAGGGCAATTACGTATCATTAATTTCATCCTCTCCCAAGCTTGTGCAACATGTTCATGATCAAGTTGCTTAAAATTCATAATATCATTTCTAAGAGAGATGATCTTAGCGGGAGGAAAATACTTAGAGATAAAAGCATCTTTGCACTTGTTCCAAGAATCAATACTATTTTTAGGCAAAGACGAAAACCAAGCTTTAGCACGATCTCTAAGCGAAAAAGGAAATAGCTTCATTTAACAATATCATTATCAACATCTTTCTTCTTTTGCATATCACACAAATCAACGAAGCTATTCAGATGAGTAGCGGCATCTTCACTAGGAAGGCCGGCGAATTGATCTTTCATGACAAGATTCAACAAAGCAGCATTGATTTCACAAGATTCAGTATTGGTAAGAGGAGCAATCGGAGTGCTAAGGAAATCATTATTGTTGGTGTTGGTAAAGTCACACAATTTGGTATTATCTTGAGCCATCGTGACAAATAAGCAATCCAACACACGAGCAAACAAAAAGCAAGCGAAAAAGAGGCAGATGGAAAAGAGACGGCAAATAAAACGGCAAGGGTGAAGTGGGGGAGAGGAGAACGAGAGGCAAATGGCAAATAATGCAGTGCAGGAGATAAGGGATTTGTGATGGGTACTTGGTATGTTGACTTTTGCGTAGACTCCCCGGCAACGGCGCCAGAAATCCTTCTTGCTACCTCTTGAGCACTGCGTTGGTTTTCCCTTGAAGAGGAAAGGGTGATGCAGCAAAGTAGCGTAAGTATTTCCCTCAGTTTTTGAGAACCAAGGTATCAATCCAGTAGGAGGCTACGCGCGAGTCCCTCGTACCTACACAAAACAAATAACTCCTCGCAACCAACGCGATAAGGGGTTGTCAATCCCTTCACGGTCACTTACGAGAGTGAGATATGATAGATATGATAGGATAATATTTTTGGTATTTTTGTGATAGAGATGCAAAGTAAAATAAAAGTAAAGTAAAAAGCAAAGGAAATAAATAAGTGTTGGAAGATTAATATGATGAAGATAGACCCGGGGGGCTATAGGTTTCACTAGTGGCTTCTCTCAAGAGCATAAGTATTTTACGGTGGGTGAACGAATTACTGTTGAGCAATTGACAGAATTGAGCATAGTTATGAGAATATCTAGGTATGATCATGTATATAGGCATCACGTCCGAGACAAGTAGACCGACTCCTGCCTGCATCTACTACTATTACTCCACTCATCGACCGCTATCCAGCATGCATCTAGAGTATTAAGTTCATAAAAACAAAGTAACGCCTTAAGCAAGATGACATGATGTAGAGGGATAAATTCATGCAATATGATAAAAAAAACCCCATCTTGTTATCCTTGATGGCAACAATACAATACGTGCCTTGCTGCCCCTACTGTCACTGGGAAAGGACACCGCAAGATTGAACCCAAAGCTAAGCACTTCTCCCATTGCAAGAAAGATCAATCTAGTAGGCCAAACCAAACTCATAATTCGAAGAGACTTGCAAAGATAACCAATCATACATAAAAGAATTCAGAGACGATTCAAATATTGTTCATAGATAATCTTGATCATAAACCCACAATTCATCGGTCTCAACAAACACAGCACAAAAAGAAGATTACATCGAATAGATCTCCATGAGAGAGGGGGAGAACATTGTATTGAGATCCAAAAAGAGAGAAGAAGCCATCTAGCTACTAACTATGGACCCGAAGGTCTGAGGTAAACTACTCACACTTCATCGGAGAGGCTATGGTGATGATGGAGAAGCCCTCCGTGATGGATGCCCCCTCCGGCGGAGCTCCGGAATAGGCCCCAAGATGGGATCTCGTGGGTACAGAAGGTTGCGGCGGTGGAATTAGGTTTTTGGCTCTGTATCTGATCGTTTGGGGGTATGTAGGTATATATAGGAGGAAGGAGTACGTCGGTGGAGCAACAGGGGGCCCACGAGGGTGGAGGGCGCGCCCTGGGGGTGGGCGCGCCCCCTACCTCGTGGCCTCCTCCTTTGTTTCTTGACGTAGGGTCCAAGTCTCCTGGATCATAATCTTCCTAAAAATCACGTTCCCGAAGGTTTCATTCCGTTTGGACTCCGTTTGATATTCCTTTTCTGCGAAACTCTGAAATAGGCAAAAAAACAGCAATTCTGGGCTGGGCCTCCGGTTAATAGGTTAGTCCCAAAAATAATATAAAAGTGAATAATAAAGCCCAATAATGTCCAAAACAGTAGATAATATAGCATGGAGCAATCAAAAATTATAGATACGTTGGAGACGTATCAGGCAGGGCCAAAGGCATTGTGGTCATCAAAGACCCAACTGCACAACAGTTAGTTAGGCCATTTTCTTTTTTTTCCCTTTTATGTATTTCAGTTAGCCACTATTCGTATTTACTTGAGTGACAAAAATGAGTTTAGACAAACTTGAAAGTTTCCACACAATTCGGGAACAACATTTTGGTGTTGCATAAAAAGTTTTAGAGCCAACGGAATTGTTCAAGCATTTTTATAAATTGAACAGGTCAATTAATATGCTTTTGGGCCACTTATATGTTCCTAGCGATTAAAGGGAGAGCCAAATGATGTTGGTTACCACATGATAATTAGGTAGTGAATATTTGCAACCCAACGAACATTTTTGTTTTGACATTTGAAAACTTTATTTGTTTGACTTTATTTTAAAATTTTGAACTGGGTTTTCGAACCGACGCGAGCTTATCAAAAGTAACCGAGGTGACATGGCATCATTAGCAGAGGTTCACTGTAGCTTGATTATCCGGGCGTTACAATTCTCCTCCACTACAAGAAATCTCGTCCCGAGATTTAAGGGGTGGAGTAAGGGGGAAAGACTTGGGAACGACGGAGCTCAACACAAGATAGGTACCTGGGGGCTATCTCAGTGAACATGGCATAGAGGCATCTCACGAGTTGAAATTTAAGAAAGTCATCGAGAGCAAGGTAAGAAGGTGCAATAAGAAGCTTCAACCGGGTAGGCAATTGTTCGTTGCCTGAAACAGAGGGTGAAGAGGGTTCAGAGCAATGGGAATAAGTATTTCGTCTGATACCAGAATAGATCATTAGGAAGGTGGCTTGTGATTTAAATACGAAGCCAAGTGCAAAGAATATTTTGGAGTCAAGGTTGTATAGGAGAGTCAGGTTTCGATCTTGTGGAACTATGGGTTATGGGCCCATCATGTGGGTTAAAAGCAGGAAGGGTGCTAACATTTCGTACGGTCATGATAGCAGGCGGGTCAGAGGATAGTCTGTCAGTTATGTTGGCAACAATGTAACTCTGAGAATCAAGCTTACGAGGATCAAGCTTTCGACAACTCTGAGAATCTTGCAGGCAAGATGACCACCCCTCGAAATCACTTCTATCTTTGCTTTGCTAGTTGTTCGCTCTATTGCCATGCTCCGCTACCTATCTCTTGCTATATCATGTCTCCTATTTTTAGCCATGTCAGCCTCTAACCATCCTCTCCTAGCAAACCGTTGTTTGGCTAAGTTACCGCTTTTGCTCAGCCCCTCTTATAGCGTTGCTAGTTGCAGGTGAAGTTGAAGTTTGTTCCATGTCGGAACATGGTTATGTTGGGATATCACAATATCTCTTATTTAATTAATGCACCTATATATTTTGGTAAAGGGTGGAAAGCTCGGCCTTATGCCTGGTGTTTTGTTCCACTCTTGCCGCCCTAGTTACTGTTATACCGGGATTATGTTCCTTGAGTTTGCGTTCCTTACGCGGTCGGGTGATTTATGGGACCCCCTTGACAGTTCGCCTTGAATAAAACTCCTCCAGCAAGGCCCAACCTTGGTTTTACCATTTGCGACCTATACCTTTCCCCCCGGGTTTTCGCGAGCCCGAGGGTCATCTTATTTAACCCCCCCGGGCCAGTGCTCCTTCGAGTGTTGGTCCGAACTGAGCAGACTGCGGGGCCCCCTCCTGGAAACTCGAGGTCTGGTTTTACTCGTAGGATGTCTCATCCGGTGTGCCCTGAGAACGAGATATGTGCAGCTCCTATCGGGATTTGTCGGCACATTCGGGTGGCTTTGCTGGTCTTGTTTTACCATTGTCGAGATGTCTTGTAAACCGGGATTCCGAGACTGATCGGGTCTTTCCGGGAGAAGGTTTATCCTTCGTTGACCGTGAGAGCTTATGATGGGCTAAGTTGGGACACCCCTGCAGGGTATTATCTTTCGAAAGCCGTGCCCGTGGTTATGAGGCAGATGGGAATTTGTTAATGTCCGGTTGTAGATAACTTGTCACTTGACCCAATTAAAACTCATCAACTGCGTGTGTAGCCATGATGGTCTCTTCTCGGCGGAGTCCGGGAAGTGAACACGGTCTGTGTTATGAATGACGTAAGTAGGTGTTCAGGATCACTTCTTGATCATTGCTAGATGACGTCCGTTCCATTGCTTCTCTTCTCGCTCTCATTTGCGCAAGTTAGTCACCATAGATGCTTTTGCCGCTGCAGCTCCACCTCTTGCACCTCCTTGCCTATAAGCTTAAATAGTCTTGATCTCGCGGGTGTGAGATTGCTGAGTCCCCGTGACTCACAGATTCTACCAAAACAGTTGCAGGTGCCGACGATGCCAGTGCAGATGATGGCGTCGATCTCAAGTGGGAGTTCGACGAGGAACGTGGTCGTTACTATGTGTCTTTTCCTGATGATCAGTAGTGGAGCCCAGTTGGGACGATCGGGGATCTAGCATTTGGGGTTGTCTTATTTTCATCTAGATTTTGACCGTAGTCGGTCTATATGATTGTATTTTGGATGATGTATGATGATATTTATGTATTGTGTGAAGTGGCGATTGTAAGCCAACTCTTTATCCCATTCTTGTTCATTACATGGGATTGTGTGAAGATGACCCTTCTTGCGACAAAACCACTATGCAGTTATGCCTCTAAGTCGTGCCTCGACACGTGGGAGATATAGCCGCATCGTGGGCGTTACAGGTGCTAACATTTCGTACGGTCATGATAGCAGGCGGGTCAGAGGATAGTCTGTCAGTTATGTTGGCAACAACGTTGGTACCAAGGGCGAGGGACGAAGAGAACCATTTTCCTGCTCGCAAGGCGAGGCGGACCAATAGGCAAAGTTCTCGTCCATTGGTGGCTACCGAAATGTCATCAACAATAGTAACAAGGTCTTACTGACAGAGTTTTCACCTCGAGGTGTTTACATAAGCAAGGAATTATCACTGCTGAGATATGTTAGGTTACAAGAAAGGTTAAACGAAACAATGGAAAGGAAAGTGTAGATTCGAATCAGTTATCGGCGTTCTCAAGTATCTAACAACTCAGAACCCGTGGAAACTTGGAATCGGCGAGAATTAATAGTTGATGAAGAACTCATAAGAAGTTATGTAGTTCTGTGATATTCTCGGGATACCAAAGGGTATTACTCAAAGGTAGAGCCTGATAGAGGTTGGACAGGTGAAAAGATCTGCAGACAAGTACTTTAGCTTGTCTGAGAAATGGGATCAAAGAATAACAATCATGGTCAGAACCACGGTTGCAAAGGGCCAATTATAGATACAAGATGAACTTATCACAAGGGGATTATTATTATAACAAGAAGCTTCCACGATAAGTTCCACATCGGGTCCATGGGCATGAACACAAAGGTTCAAGGTCGACTCCCACTTCATCAATGCATAACCTTCTATTTACTTCTCGTCTTCGACGAAGTTGTAGAATTGAAAATTTATCCGAAGAAAATGCCAGTAGATATAACCCGCATAATCTTTGGATTCACACAGATTAGGGTGGTGTAGGTTCAACCCACCGGGGCATATTAGGAGCATATACCACAAACTTCAGAAGTAAATAACTCAAGCCCGGAAGCAGAGTATGGTTGGCAAGAGCGGGGATACAATTTACTAAAGGCATTATGTATCTGAGGAAAGGCTCACAAGGTTACTGAATATGAAGGACGCTGTTGGATAAAACCCAACAAAGGATCTGGTGGTTCACAAGGGATCTGATGTGAGCATCGGTACTTAGCCAGAAGAAGACAAAATGCAAGGATATCCGATTATAGCAACAACTGACTAATTCAAAGCTCGAATGTAACGGAATTATGATTCCCAAATCGGGGGATCAGAAGCAGAGGCTCTGATCACAGACAAGTAAGTTGAAAAGACATAGATTGACAATCAATCAAGGTTTGATTTGTCGAACACCAGCTCATGTCCGGGGTGACGTCTGAGCCGAAGGGAAGATTTCAAATTATGATTGATGATTGCGAGCATTCACAAACATATCGAATCAAATGCTCAAAATTACGATGACAACGGATGCTAATGAACTTTGCTAGACATATGGAAGTAACCATAATGTAAGTAGGTAAGGAGGAAGAAGAGTAATAGGATATTGAGGATTTTCGGAAGATCGAATAGCATTCCAAAGAATTTTGTGAAACACATGAACAATTGTGTATGAATGGATACTCGGCAAGCACGAGTAATTATCCGTAGGGGTATTCATGCGGCAAGGAACTGCAGGGCGGTAAGCATAAAGGATTCTCGGAACATCGTAGAGTATTTCATGACATCTTGCAATAACAAGAGGAACTGGGGATGAAGGTATGAACGACCATGTAGGTAGTTACTACCCATAATGATTTATCAGAGGTAGGGATCGCAACGGCGGAGGGCACAAGGGTCTCGGGAAAACATCGGAGTGTATCTTCAGAATCTTCTGGTGCACCAAGCAACCATCTGGAGTGAGGGGCTCTCTGGGAAAAAGTATTTATGAGAACCTAGAGTTAGAGCTAACAAAATCATTTAACCCGAATAGAAGAGAGATCATAGTCCTAGAGTATAGACGAGGAGTAAAAGATCCTAATACCACCCAATTGGCGACGTGGGCTCGTAAGCCACACAACCATGTTAGTAAATCAGTTTTTTCAAAGACTAGACTCAACTTCGGCCAAGGAGTTGGAAAGGGGGTTCCTACAGGCAGTTGGCTCTGATACCAACTTGTGATGCCCCCGATTTGACCGTACACTAATCATGCACGCAAATGTGTATGACCAAGATCAGGGACCCACGGGAAGATATCACAACACAACTCTAGACACAAATTAAAATAATACAAGCTTCATATTACAAGCCAGGGCCCTCGAGGGCTCGAATACATAGCTCGATACACAAGAGTCAGCGGAAGCAACAATATCTGAGTACAGACATAAGGTTAGACAAGGATGCCTTAAGAAGGCTAGCACAAAAGCAACACGATCGAAGAGGCAAGGCCTCCTGCCTGGGACCTCCTAAGTACTCCTAGTCTTCGGCGGTCTCCACGTAGTAGCATCCGTCGGCGGTGACTACTGGCTCCGGGGGTCCACCATCTGGTTGCAACAACCAGAAAGAAGAAAGAAGGGGGGAAGGGGGAGCAAAGCAACTGTGAGTACTCATCCAAAGTACTCGCAAGCATCAGATGTAAACTAAGTATGCATTAGTATCAAAAGGAAGGATTATATCTGTGGACTGAACTGCAGAATGCCAGAATAGAGGGGAAGGCCTAGCCTATCAAAGACTAGCATCTTCAAGCAGCTCCAAGCATCTTGCAGCATGTAGAAGAGTAAAGAATAGCAGTTTAAATTTAACAAACATGTTGTAGCATTAACGCCCAGAGATCCTTCCTCGACTCCCTACGAGAAAGCAATCCCGGAGCCACATATCCATCACATGTCTCAAGTAACCAGTTCTAGTTGTAATAGATCAGGATACAAGTCTGAACGTCCATTACCATGGACACGGTATTCGAATATATATCTTCCCTGCAGGGGTGCACCACGTTACCCAACATGCTCGATCACTCTGGCCAGACACACCTTTCTTGGGTCAATGCCCGGCCTCGGAAGATCAACACGTTGCAGCCCTACCTAGGCTCAGTAGAGAGGTCCCCACCGGTCTACATCCTAAGTGCCCCGGGGTCTTGGGCCCATCGCCCGTTGCACTCTGGGTCGTTGCGCAGGGTGGATACCAGCACCGCCTCGGATGGCCAGCATGATCCGACCGTGCCGCCATGCTGAACTGGACGTTTGAGAAAGCTTCGGCTGATACTGCGACGTCGAGGCCCATATCTATTCTCGCGTGGTGGTTAGTGCGTAAAGGCCAGAGGCCAACTTAGAACAAATACCCAAACCTGTTAGTGCATTGGGGGCTCGTGGAGACGAGCAGAGACTCGCGATAATGTGACCCCGTCGCCCCATCTCATGGACTTACGGCAAGGACCCAGACTGCCCGGCCGTGCCATGTAGAAAACTCGCGGGTGCTCCACGGGCCCGCCCGACTTTCACATCAACTCGCGGGTACCCCTCAGGGCCGACCCGACTTCAACAATGGTCTCAAGTAAAGTCTGGGTAACCGTGTGTCCAAACATCAAGGGGAAAACCTGAGGAATCACCCCCGGTGAATTCCACTCAATGTAATCATCAAGGTGAACGTAAGAGGAACCACCCTCGAGGTTCGCACTTGAGGGGTTGCACGACAGAGCCGTATCGGGAGTGGTGAAGGAGGAACCACCCTCATTGACCACGACCAAATAGCTACACTACAGAGTTGTCATCGGGAGTGCGTTGTGAGGTCTCACCCTCGACACTCGATAGTAGCTCTGTAGAGTCGAGCAACAAAAGGGCGTGATGTGATGTGAGGTGTCGGACTCTGGTCATCGACCACGTTGATCGAGTCGTCGATGATGAAGTAGGGGCAACAAGGACAAGGTGGTGGTCAAAGATGGATAACTAACCAACCTATACTAAGCGGTTTAGGATAAGCAGGTAAGGTTCAAAGAGCAGGTTACAAAAGTAGGCTATGCATCAGAATAGGAGCAAACAATAACATTAGTAAAATCTAATGCAAGCATGAGAGAATGGAATGGGCGATATCGGGATGATCAAAGGGGGGGCTTGCCTGGAAGCTCCGATGAAAGGGAAGAAGCGTCGTCATCGACGTAGTCGATCATAGGGGCAACATCAGTCTCGGAGTCTACCGGAGAGAAGAGGGGGAAGAAATAGTATATACAAAGTACACAGATGCATGACAAGACAAAAAGCAGCACTAGGGGTGTTCTACCGCGGTGCTACATGATACCGGCGAAGGGGGAAAACATCCGGGAATGTTTCCCCAGTGTTGGGCATTTTTGGACAGATGAAACGGAGGGGAAAGGTTGCATGTTTGCTATGCTAGGGACGTGTGGCAGACGAACGGACCACGTATTCAGATTCGTCTCGTCGTTTTGAGCAACTTTTATGTATTTAACTTTTTCATCTGAGCTACGGATTATTTTCTATGATTTTTCGAAGTTTAAACAATTTCTAAATTTTCTGGATTTATTTATTATTTCGAAAATAAACAGCAAAAGGCTATGTTTACTCACTGGATACATAGCCAGAGAGGATGACAGGTGGGCCCAGTCAACTGCCCAGTCAGCAGTTGACTGGTCAGCGTTGACTAGTCAACTGGGTCCAGCGGGACCCAACTGTCATTGACTCAACTTGTTAACATTTTTTAATTAATTGCAAAAGGGTTAATTAGTAATGATGGGGCCCTACGTCAGTGACTATTAGTGAGGGGGTTAGTGCTGATGTGGATTAGTGCTAATAAATAGGGGGGCAAACACACACGGGCGTACAGAAGCGCACGGGCGCCGTCGGCCGACCGGCTGGAGCTGCGGCTTGCGTGGTGGGGGGGGGGGGGGTCGAGGGGCGTGGCCGGGGAGGCCGGCGCTAGGCAGCGGAGGCGGGCTCAACCATGAGCGGCGAGGTGCGGCGACAAGCAGCAGGGGAGGCTGCACAGCGCCGGGAGCCGCGGCGGCAAGCAGCAAGCAGCAGAGAAGAGCAACACCGGCAGGGATTAGGAGCAGCAGCGGCAGGGATTAGGAGCAGGGAGCAGCAGTAGTGGCGGCATGAGTAGCAGCAAAGCAGCAGGCATGCGTGCAGCAAGCAATGAGGAGCAGCAGAATGCAGCAGCAGTTCCTCCAGGAGGCACGCGGGCGCGCAGGGAACGGCCGGCGCGCGGGCTGGGCGCGAGGCAAGGCACAGCCAGGGGAGCCCGGGGTGCGGGCCGGGCGCGGCCACGGGCAGGGGGCGCGGCCAGGGAGGTCCGCGGGGTGCAGACAACACATGGTGAGCGGGAGGTCGACGACGGCGGCCTACAGTGTCTACCACGATCGATCGAGGATGGAAAGGGGGTATCGGCGAAGAGGCTCACTGCGGTGCTCGTGGACGAGGTTGGGGAGCGCGGGGTAGCCAGATGTGTCGAGCTCATCGACGGGAGGCGGCGGCCGCAGCGGGAAACCGGCTCGATGCCAAGCGTACGGTGCGGTCCTGCTTGATTCAAGGCGCGTAGGCGAAGTAGTCGGCGGCGAGGAAGCTCCTCGACATCCTCCCAAGCGCCGGGGAGCACGGTGGCCGCGGGATCGACGGATCCATGGTGACGTGTGGTTCGGCCTCGAGCGAGGGAGGAGAGATCGAGACGAGGGGGGAACTGGGGGAGCTAGGGTTTCACAGAGGGATCGGCTCCGACCTAGTAGATGCCAGGGATACGGCGGATGGCCGACACATGGCCATCCGCGGCCACGGACACCGGGCGCACGGCCAGCACGCCCCTGTGTGCAGTAGGAGGGAGAAACAGGGGGTGTTGGGCTGGGCCAAAAGCACTGTGGCCATCAAAAATGAATTTAGTTAGGCCATTTGCACAACAGTTAGTTAGGCCATTTTCTATTTTTCCCTTTTATGTATTTGAGTTAGCCACTTTTCGTATTTACTTGAGTGACAAAAATGAATTTAGACAAACTTGAAATTTGCCACACAATTTGGGAACAACATTGTGGTATTGCATAAAAAGTTTTAGAGCCAACGGAATTGTTCAAGCATTTTTAGAAATTGAATAGGTCAATTAATATGCTGCTGGGCCACTTATATGTTCCTAGGGATTAAAGGGAGAGCCAAATGATGTTGGTTAGCACATGATAATTAGCTAGTGAATATTTGCAACCCAACGAACATTTTTGTTTTGACATTTGAAAACTTTATTTGTTTAACTTTATTTTAAAATTTTGAACTGGGTTTTCGAACCGACGCGAGTTTATCAAAAGTAACCGAGGTGACGTGGCATCATTAGCAGAGGTTCACTGTAGCTTGATTATCCGGGCGTCACAATCGATGACTACCCCATCTCACGTGATGATCAGACATGGTTTAGTTGATTTGGATCACTTATCACTTAGATAAACTTGAGGGTTGTTTATTTAAGTGGGAGTTCATTAGTAATTTGATTAATTGAACTTAATTTATCATGAACTTAGTGCTGCTAGTATTTGCAAATCTATGTTGTAGATCAATAGCTCGCGATTTAGCTCCCTTATTTTTGAGATGCTCCTAGAGAAAACTAAGTAGAAAGATGATGGTAGTAATAATGCGGACTAGGTCCGTGATCTGAGGATTATCCTCATTGCTGCACAGAGGAATTATGTCCTTGATGCACTGCTAGGTGACAGACCTATTGCAGGAGCATATGCAAATGTTATGAACGTTTGGCAAGCTCGGTATGATAACTACTTAATAGTTTAGTGCGCTATGCTTTACGACTTAGAACCAGGACTTCAAAAACGTTTTGAACGCCACGGAGCATATCAGATGTTCCAAGAGCTGAAATTAGTTTTTCAGACTCATGCCCGTGTCGAGTGGTATGAGACCACTGACAAGTACTTTGCCTACAAGATGGAGGAGAATAGCTCAGCCAGTGAGCATGTGCTCAAAATGTCTGGGTACTACAATCGCTTCAATCAAGTGGGAGTTAATCTTCCAGATAAGATAGTGATTAACAGAGTTCTCTAGTCACTTTCACCAAGTTACTAGAACTTTGTGTTGAACTATAATATGCAAGGGATGATGGAAACGATTCCCGAGCTCTTCGCGATGCTAAAATCGGCGAAGGTAGAATCAAGAAAGAGAATCAATTGTTGATGGTTAACAAGACCACTAGTTTCCAGAAAAAAGGCAAGGGAAAGAAAGGGAACTTCGAGAAGAATAGCAATCAATTTGCCACTCCCGTGAATAAACCCAGAGCTGGACCTAAGCCTGAAACTGTGTGCTTCTACTACAAATGAAATGGTCACTGGAAGCAGAACTGCCCCGAATACTTGGCAGATAAGAAGGATGGCAAAGTGAACAAAGGTATATTTGATATACATGTTATTGATGTGTTGTTTACTAGTGTTCGTAGTAGCCCCTGGGTATTTGATACCGGTTCAGTTGCTAAGATTAGTAACTCGAAACATGAGTTGGAGAATGAACAGAGACTAGTTAAGGACGAAGTGACGATGTGTATTGGAAGTGATTCCAAGGTTGATACGATCACCATCGCACACTCTCTCTACTTTCAGGATTAGTGTTGAACCTAAATAAATGTTATTTCGTGTTTGCGTTGAGCATGAATATGATTGGATCATGTTTATTGCAATACGGTTATTCATTTAAGTCAAAGAATAATTGATGTTCTGTTTACATGAATAAAATCTTCCATGGTCATACGCCCAAAGTGAGTGGTTTATTGAGTCTCGATCGTAGTGATACACATATTCATAATATTGATGCCAAAAGATGCAAAATTGATAATGATAGTGCAACATATTTGTAGCACTGCCGTTTAGGTCATATTGGTGTAAAGCGCATGAAGAAACTCCATGCAGATGGACTTTTGGAATCACTTGATTATGAATCATTTGATATTTGCGAACCATGCCTCATGGGCAAGATGACTAAAACTCCGTTCTCCGGAACAATGGAGCGAGCTAATGACTTATTTGAAATAATACATGCCGATGTATGCAGTTCGATGAGTGTTGAAGCACGCGGTGGGTATCATTATTTTCTGACCTTCACAGATGATTTGAGTAGGTATGGGTATATCTACTTGATGAAACAAAAGTATGAAACACTTGAAAAGTTCAAAGAATTTTAGAGTGAAGTGGAGCATCATCATAACAAGAAAATAATGTTTCTACGATCTGATAACGGAGGCGAATATTTGAGTTAGGAGTTTGGCCTTCATTTAAAACAATGTGGAATTGTTTCACAGCTCACGCCACCTGGAACACCACTGCGTAATGGTGTATCCGAACATTGTAACCGTACTTTATTGCATATGGTGCGTTCCTTACCGATTTTCCACTATCATTTGGGCTTATGCATTAGAGACAACCGCATTCACCTTAAATAGGGAACCGTCTAAATCCGTTGAGATGACACCATATGAATTGTCGTTTGGCAAGAAACCTAAGCTGTCATTTCTTAAAGTTTGGGGTTGCGACACTTCTGTCAAAAGGCTTCAGCCTGATAAGCTCGAACCCAAATTGGAGAAGTCTGTCTTCATAGGATACCCTAAGGAAACAATTGGGTACACCTTCTACCACAGATCCGAAGGCAAGATCTTTGTTGCCAAGAATGGAACATTTCTAGAGAAGGAGTTTCTCTCGAAATAAGTGAGTGGGAGAAAAGTAGAACTTGATGAGGTAATTGTACCTTCTCTCAATTTGGAAAGTAGCACATCAGAGAAATCCATTCCCGTGATGCCTACACCAACTAGAGAGGAAGCTAATGATGATGATCATGAAACTTCAGATCAAGTTACTATTGAACCTCGTAGGTCGAATAGAGCACGTTCCGCACTAGAGTGGTACGGTAATCGTGTCCTGGAAGTCATATTACTAGACCATGACGAACCTACGAACTATGAAGAAGCTATGATGAGCCCAGATTCCGACAGATGGCTTGAGGCCATAAAATCTGAGATAGGATCCATATATGAGAACAAAGTGTGGACTTTGGTGGACTTGCCCCATGATTGTCAAGCCATAGAGAATAAATGGATGTTCAAGAAGAAGACTGTCGCTGATTGTAATGTTACTGTCTACAAAGCATGACTTGTCGCAAAAAGGTTTTCGACAAGTTCAAGGGGTTGACTGCGATGAGACTTTCTCACCCGTAGAGATGCTTAAGTCTGTCCGAATCATGTTAGCAATTGCTGCATTTTATGAAATCTTGCAAATGGATGTCAAAACTGCGTTCCTTAATGGATTTCTTGAAGAAGAGTTGTATATGATGCAACTAGAAGGTTTTGTCAATCCTAAAGATGCTAACAAAGTGTGCAAGCTTCAGCGATCCATCTATGCACTGGTGCAAGCATCTCGGAGTTGGAATATAAGCTTTGGTGAGGTGATCAAAGCATATGGTTTTATACAGACTTACGGTGAAGCCTGTATTTACAAGAAAGTGAGTGGGAGCTGTGTAGCATTTCTGATATTATATGTGGATGACATATTAATGATTGGAAATGATATATAATTTCTGCATAGCATAAAAGGATACTTGAATAAGACTTTTTCAATGAAAAACCTCAGTGAAGCTGCTTACATATTAGGCATCAAGATCTATAGAGATAGATCAAGACGCTTGATAAGACTTTCAATGGGTACATACCATAACAAGATTTTGAAGGAGTTCAAAATGGATCAATCAAATAAGGAGTTCTAGCATGTATTGTAAGGTGTGAAGTTGAGTAAGACTCAAAGCCCGACCATGAAGAAAGATAGAAAGAGAATGAAAGTCATTCCCTATGCCTCGGCCATAGGTTCTATTAAGTATGCCATGTTGTGTACTAGACCTGTTGTGTGCCTTGCCATTATTTTTGCAAGGAGGTACAATAGTGATCTAGGAAAATGTTTCTTGGTTATGGAGGTGATAAAGGGTTCGTCGTAAAGGGTTCCGTCGATGCAAGCTTTAACACTAATCTAGATGACTCTGAGTCTCAATCTGGATACATATTGAAAGTGGGAGCAATTAGCTAGAGTAGCTCCGTGCAGAGCATTATAGACATAGAAAATTGCAAAATACATACGGATCTGAATGTGGCAGGCCCATTGACTAAACCTCTCTCACAAGCAAAACATGATCACACCGTAGTACTCTTTGGGTGTTAATCACATGGCGGTGTGAACTAGATTATTGACTATAGTAAACTCTTTGGGTGTTAGTCACATGGCGATATGAACTATGGGTGTTAATCACATGACGATGTGAACTAGATTACTGACTCTAGTGCAAGTGGGAGACTGAAGGAAATATGCCCTAGAGGCAATAATAAAGTTGTTATTTTATATTTCCTTATTCATGATAAATATTTATTATTCATGCTAGAATTGTATTGATCGAAAACTTAAATACATGTGTGAATACATAAACAAATACCGTGTCCCTAGTATGCCTCTACTAGACTAGCTCGTTGATCAAAGATGGTTTAGGTTTCCTAACCATAGACATGTGTTTTCATTTCATAACGGGATGACATCATTAGGAGAATGATGTGATGGACAAGACCCACCCGTTAGCTTAGCATAATGATCCTTCAGTTTATTGCTATTGCTTTCTTCATGTCAAATACATATTCCTTCGACTAAGAGATTATGCAACTCCCGGATACCAGAGGGATACCTTGTGTGCTATCAAATGTCACAATGTAACCGGGTGATCATAAAGATACTCTACAGGTATCTCCGAAGGTGTTTGTTGGGTTGGCATAGATCGAGATTAGGATTTGTCACTCCGAGTATCGGAGAGGTATCTCTGGGCCCTCTCGGTAATACACATCATAAAGCTTGCAAGCAAACGACTAAGGAGTTGGTCACGAGGTGATGTATTATAGAACAAGTAAAGAGACTTGCCAGTAATGAGATTAAACTAGGTCTGAAGATACCGACGATCGAATCTCGGGCAAGTAACATACCGATGGACAAAGGGAATAACGTATGTTGTCATAACGGTTTGACCGATAAAGATCTTCGTAGAATATGTAGGAGCCAATATGAGCATCCAGCTTCCACTATTGTATATTGACCGGAGAGGTGTCTCGGTCATGTCTATATAGTTGTTAAACCCGTAGGGTCCGCACGCTTAACGTTCGATGACGATATTGTATTATATGAATTATGTGATTTGGTGACCGAATGTTGTTCGGAGTCCCGGATGATATCACGGACATGACGAGGAGTCTCAAAATGGTCGAGAGGTAAATACTGATATATAGGACGATGGTATTCAGACACCGGAAGTGTTCCGGGGGTACCGGGTACTTATCGGGTCACCGGAAGGGGTTCCGGACACCCCCAGCAAAAGATATGGGCCTTATGGGCCAAGAGGGGAAACATACCAGCCACAGGGGGCTGGTGTGCCCCCCATATGGGCCGTCCTAAGGAGGAGAAGGAAAGGGGAGAAGGGAAAGGTAAGTGTGGATTAGGATTCCCACTTCCTTCCCTCTCCCCCCTCTTTCCTTCCCCCTTCGACAAACATGGCAGGGGGGCGCGGCCAAGGGCAGGAGCCCAAGTAGTATTCGGACCTACTTGGGACGCCCCTTGGCCTCTACCCGCTCCCTCCCACCTATATATATGAGGAGGGTAGGCGCCTAGCAAACCCCAGACAATTGCCTAGCCGTGTGCGGAGCCCCCCTCCACCGTTTACACTGATAACCCACAAATATAGGGGATCGCAACAGTTTTCGAGGGTAGAGTATTCAACCCAAATTTATAGATTCGACACAAGGGGATCCAAAGAATATTGAAGGTATTAGCAGCTCAGTTATCAATTCAACCACACCTGGAGATTAATTATCTGCAACAAGTAATCAGTAGCAAAGTAGTTTGCTAGTTTTGATAATAGTAGCAACAGTAAAGGTAACAGTAACAAAGATAGCAGTAATTTTATAGCAAGTGTAACAGTGATGATAACAGAAGTAACTTAGCAAGAACAATATAAGATAAATTCGTAGGCATTGGATCGGTGACTCGTTGGATGATATTCATCATGAGACAGTTATAACCTAGGCCGATACGGCACTAGCTCAAGTTCATCGATATAATGTAGGCATGTATTTCGTATATAGTCATACGTGCTTATGGAAAGAACTTGCATGACATCTTTTGTCCTACCCTCCCGTGGCAGCGGGGTCCATATTGGAAACTAAGGGATATTAAGGTCTCCTTTAATAGAGAACTGGAACGAAGCATTAACACATAGTGAATACATGAACTCCTCAAACCACGGTCATCACCGGAAGAAGTCCCAGTTTTTGTCACTTCGGGGTTATCGGTTCATAACACGTAGTAGGTGCCTATAACTTGCAAGATCGGATCTAGAACATGGATATAATGATGATAACATAAACGGTTCAGATCTGAGTTCATGGCACCCGGACCCAAAGTGACAAGCACTAAGCATAGCAAAGTCGTAGCAACATCAATCTAAGAACATAGTGGATACTAGGGATCAAGCTCTAACAAAACTAACTCGATTACATGATGAATCTCATCCACCTCCTCACCAACCAGCGAGCCTACGAAGGAATTACTCACTCCCGGTGGGGAGCATCATGGAATTGGCGATGGAGAAGGGTTGGTGATGACGAAGAACGAAGACCCCCCTCTCCGGAGCCCCAAACAGACTCCAAATCTGGCCTCCCGATGAAGAACAGGAGGTGACGGCGGCTCCGTCTCGTGGATCGCGATAATTCTTTCTCCTTGATTTTTTCTGGAAAAATAGGATTTTATAGCGTTGGTTTCAGGGTCCGCGGGGCCACCAAGTGGGGACAACCCACCTGGGCGCGCTAGGAGAGGGGCCCACCCAAGGGCCCCTCTCCGGTAGGTCTTGGCTCCAGAAATTCTTATTTATTATATAAAAATTCCTCATGAAGTTTCGTTCCATTCTGAGAACTTTTATTTCTGCACAAAAATAACACCATAGTAGTTTTGCTGAAAACAACATCAATCCGGGGTTAGTTTCATTCAAATCATGTAAATTAGAGTCCAAAACAAGAGGAAAAGTGTTAGGAAAAGTAGATACGTTGGAGACGTATCAAATCCCCCAAGCTTAAACCTTTGCTTGTCCTCAAGCAATTCAGTTGATAAACTGAAAGTGAAAAAGGAAAACTTTTACGAACTCTTTTGCTCTTGTTTGCATAAGTAAGCTTAAACAGCACCCAGGTTTTCAGCCAACATTATAACTAACCATGCCGACGATAACTCTTAAAGATTATAATGGCTCATATCAATGACATAATCTGCTAGTGAGCAATAATAAAATATCTCAAACGGCAACACGTTGTCAAAACAACCATGATATAATATGACAATAGTGGTATCTCGCTAGCCCTTTCTGAGACCGCAAAACATAAATGCAGAGCACCTCCAAACACTACAAAAAATACACTTCCGTGATGATACGTGTTTGTCATAGTAGGTCGTGTTTTTGTCATGCATGTACATACATGACGATTTTATGACAGAATCAAGATAGTCATACCTGTGCTGTCGTAGAAGTGTTCCATGACATTACCAAAATTATCATCACGGAAGTGTCCACTTCCATGACGATAAATCGCGCGTCACAGAAGTGCTTTCGTCAAGGGTGACCGACACGTGGCATCCACTGTAACGGAACGCCGTTAAGCTACCGGGTCCGGTTTTGGATCCGATAACCCGTTAACGGCCCCGACCAATGGGGATTTTCCACGTGTAAAATCATCATTGGCTGGAGGAAACACGTGTCGGCTCACCGTTGGGACAGATGTCATCCACTCATTGGACGCAAGGCGCCTATGATACGTCGACACGTGGCACAGCCCAACAGAGGCCCATTCCTGTGAAAAGGCCAGCCCGTTTGACTTGGTCAAATGGTGGCGGGCCGGCCCACGGAAAGCCTGTTAACGGCATGTGCGCATATAGCCCATTTATAGCCCGCTAACTCACGGCCCGTTACGACCTAACGGAATTAGGCCCAGTAGCGTCATCTGGGCCGTCCAATATGATTCCAGCCCGTTGTAAGTTCCGGCCCATGTATAGCCCATGACGTATTTTGGCCCATATGAGTCCCTTTGTAACTCTTGGCCCATTAATGGCCCGTGGTGAAACCGGCCTGTAATGAACAGTGTATCGCTTTATACCCATTAGCGGCCCATTATTCCATTGGGTCGTTTCCATCCTGTGTTACCTTTCGGCCTTCTGAGGGCCCATTTATTCTTGGGCTCATTTCCAGCATTCGGTTACTTACGGCCCGTTACTAGGCTTTTCTGCTTGTGGGCCAAATTCAGCCCATGGATACTGTCGACCCGTTTGTGGCCCGTTAATCTGTTGGGCCATTTTCATAGCATCATCAAATACGGCCTATTAACGGCCCGTTATGGTCAGCCCATAAA
The DNA here is from genome assembly GCF_018294505.1 of Triticum aestivum. NCBI lineage: Eukaryota > Viridiplantae > Streptophyta > Magnoliopsida > Poales > Poaceae > Triticum > Triticum aestivum. The sequence goes on from NC_057814.1 coordinate 510,239,249, forward strand.
ACGTACGATTTCCACTCTAGCCCGTTTACGGCCCCTTATACGGCCCGTACAAGGCCCATAGATGAGACGGCCCGTACAAGGCCCATAGATGAGACGACCCGTACAAGGCCCATGGACCCTATGGGACGTAGAAGGCCCATTGACCCGACAACCCATAGAAGGCCCATTGATCCGACGACCCATAGAAGGCCCATGGATCCTACGGCCCATAGAAGGCCCATGGATCCGACAATCGATAGAAGGCCCACGGATCCGACAACCCATAGAAGGCCCACGGACCCGAAGGCCATAGAAGGCCATGGATCGTCCGTCCCGTAGATGGCCCATGGATGGTACGGCCTGTGGAGGGCTATGGTCACTACAATGTTTGGGCGAGTTGGCCCCCATTTGAATGATATAGCATATTCAAAGAATTATCCTACTCTATACTATCACCTCTAAAAACATACACTATACAATAAAGAGACTAAGGCATAGAAACGTAGAATAATCCCACACTATACAATAAAGAAATTACAGCCGATTATACCCACTGGGCATTATGGTTCGGCACCAGTGATAATAAAGCATACACAAACAGCAAATTACATACACTAGGCAAATACAACTCATACATCATGGACGCGCATCAACATAACTTACCATTTGAACTATAATCTCTTCAGAAAATAGGATTGGCCGGATTTAGATAGCACAAATTTCAGTCTGCAAAATCTCCAATTCCTTCGTTGTTACCTCAGTGTCTTGTTTCATTTTTTTGACTCCTGCATCTAATACCTGCATGTCCAGTCCCAACTTGTTGATTGTACGTTGAGAATCATGTACACGTTGTCTTGCCATCTCTAGTTGATGCTCGAGAACATCAGCACATTCCAATTCCTATCCATAATCATTCGGTAACGGCCATGCCGCACTGCTCGCAAATCTTTGTGTTGATTTCACTCCATCCTAAAATGTTTCTGTAAGTACACATGACTAGGGCAAAAATATAGTTACAACAGTGAAGCGAGCAAGACAGACTATTTTGTACATGGCAAAACAGGACTAACAATAATGTTACACGTCATGAAGCATAAGTAGGTGATATTTTAAAAATTATCGAAAAAGGTAGTCTGTGCAGCCTGCATACATAAATCTCTCTTAGCTCACAAGAGGAGCATGATGTTGGGGCCCACTCCAAAACACAGACAAGTTACAAATTTAGACAGCATGTTGCGTAGAAGTAAGCAAGCAGTTGGCCATTCTGTAGCTCAATTAAAGTCTTAGGGAGCATAATGAACAGCAGAGGGTTTCATAAAAACGTACTACAGCAAGCAAAACTATGCAATCATTAGCCTAGTATAAACTAGATTGTGAGCCTCATGCAATAATAGTTGGTTAATAGACTTCAAAGCTTCAGGCACACTTCGGCAGAGTAATTAAATGGTAAGGCCTTTAATTATGTCAACTAATAGTTATACAAGTACCCAACATCAGGCATCATTCTTTGGGCATCTCATTAACTGAGGACAAATAAAGCAATTGAAAAGAGCAAATTAACTATGCCTGAAACAAACAAGGAATTGAACTGTTGAGTTGGATACAGTGACTTACCTTAACAGGTTGAAGAGGCTCAGCGCAGCTCCTACTTCTCTTGCAAGGCTCCTTCCTAACATCTTGTACTTGGAAATCCTCAATCTTATCTTCATTGCACCCCCTCTGCAAGGTGACACAAACTAGTTACTCGTCTCCTTGGAAGATAAATATGCATACTTTCCAGTCTGTGAACACAAAAGGATGAGATTATAACAAAACAACACCACATAATGAAACATGCCGCATCTCTTGCACTTGCACACAATGAAATGAGCATTTACTATGTCTGCACTATGTAAAAACTAGGCATACCTTCGAACTGGATCTCCAGGTACTCTTGGAGAGCCTACTTTAGTGTACAGCCAAACCTTTATGTCACCTATGAGTTAGAAAAGGCCCCACTACAGCAGCCCTTAGTGTTTAAATCGTTGACAAGCTCTGTTAGAGTGTTAGGTCAAGAACAACAAGTAATCAAAGCAAACAGTCCTAGTATGGCTGGCTGATGCAAACAAGCAATTGAACAGATGTGTGAGCAAATCTTACATATCAAGAAAAGAAGCAAAGAAGGAGGCTTAAAGACCATCACTTGACTGACCAGATTTAAGGGGCATTTAAACATCATGTGCAACGTATGAACTAACATAAACATTGCATATTCCAGATTCTACAATGGAATGCACATGTATTAGGTTATGCCATGTATGATGATGCCTAAATGTACACTATAGCAGGCAGGAGTGATTCGTCATTGCACGCACAATTGAATTGCAGGTTAAGGGCCAGTTCTATTCCGCTTTTCAGGGCTTATTGTCAAAATAAGCCATAAAAGATGTAAAGAAGTCATTTTTGAGTTATGGGCTTGGGCTTAACTAATTTCGCTTTGGAGGGGGTGTTTCGGGTAGAACCTCACTAAAAATTGAAGGGAAGGGGAATAGTGAAATGACTCTATTGTCTGCCTATATTACACTCAAAATGCAACTGCTGACGTCCGCGTCACACCTCACCCTCAAGTAAAAACAAACACGCAAGCGTTCATTGCCCTGCCAGTTTGCATCTCCTCTCCCCTTTCCGTCTACCTCGATCCCCTGCCTGCAGCACTAGGGTTCCTCCAGCGAGCCGTAGCCACTGGTCCCATCTGGCCTGGTCCTCGATGATGCTCTGTCCAGCTAGGCTACATGGCCGGCGGGTAGGGGCAAATCTCCCTGGCTGCTCCTCCCTCTGGCGCCGCCCCTCATTCTCATGGTCTCTAGCAGCTGCTCCACTGTGGTTCATCCAACGCACTACTCCTGCAGGCGCTGCACAACGACGGTTGATGCCACACTACGGCAGAAGGCACCTTATTCCCCCTCCCCACCTCCCAGGCCGTGGCCTTGAGGTGCTGTTGAAGGATGAGCTCATCCAACAAGGTGAGGATCTCCTCTGATTTTTTGCCAAATTTTCATTCTGATCCACTATACGATGAATTGCTATGAGCTGTTTCTGCTGCTGCTGCTATATGATGCATTGCTATGAGCTGCTCCTGCTGCTGCTATATGATGAATTGCTATGAGATGCTGCTGCTATACGATGAATTGCTATGAGCTGCTGCTGCTATATGATGAACTACTATGAGCTGTTGCTGCTATATGATGAGTTGCTATAAGCTAATCCTACTGCTGTTGTATGATGAATTGCTATGAGCTGCTCCTGCTGATGCTATATGATGAATTGCTATGAGCTGCTCCTGCTGCTGCTATATTATGAATTGCTATGAGCTGCTCCTGCTGCTGCTATATGATGAATTGCTATGAGCTGCTCCTGCTGCTGCTATATGATGATTGCTATGAGCTGCTGCTAGTATGTGATGATTTGCACACTACTGCTGCTGTTGCTGCATGATGAGTTGCTATGAGCTGCTGCTGCTGCTATATGATGCTTTCAGGTGGTGCTGCTATATGATAATAACCAGCCACTTGGACCATGGAATTTCAATAAATAATTGTTCTTCATTTAAATGTGGGTCATGCGTTCTTCGTTTAAATTAGGCAATGGGATCTCTATGGAAAACATTGACCAAAGTAGATTGTGCCAAGTAGATGGTATCTTTGTATTTGCATTTTGAGCAAATAGTGATGGTCTGTTTTCCTATCATATTAATTACTGCACTGGGTTCAATTTGTGCTGTTTGCAAGTCAAATTAATTTTCATATGGGCAGCAAAATGAAAAAATATAATGCAATCTAGACTTTTCACTGATCATACCAAAGATAAGCTGAAAACGCAATGAAAAGAACTGGTTGGCTTATTACATGGAGCTTATATTCACAGGTGCTTATTTTCTTAGGATAACTCGTAATAACTGTCCCTAAGAAACTTGGCCAATAGAACTGACATACAAATAACATGTCACAATGATTGCAATGGAGGAGTGACGTACCATAGCACACTGTATAGGCTCACCGCTGCCTCTCCTTTTTTTGCGATGTTCCATGAAATTGCCACATACATCTTGTACTTTCTCATTGTGTAACCCTATCTGCAAGTTGACACGGCTAATTTCAGACATTCATCTCTACATGATAATACATTGCATATCCCTTGCGCATATTTAAACCACCAATTAATGATTGTGTGTGTAGCATAAACTAGCCATGACTCTATGTGCTAGACTAGCAGGCACTCTAATGGAGCCTAATGTAGTGCACTGGAATTCCTACATGCCACCTACAATTTTGTGTAATGTACTGCCTCTGTTCCTAAATATATGTCTATGTAGAGATTCTAGTATGGACCACATACAGATGTATATAGATGCATTTTCGAGTGTAGATTCACTCATTTTGCTCCGTATGTAGCCTATAGTGGAATCTCTAGAAAGACTTATATTTAGGAACGGAGGTACGAGGTAGTATCATGTATGACATCTATATATCTAATTTAGCAGCCAGTAGTAGAAATCATTGTCTGCACAAAGGGATTACTGGTCGAAAATCCTAGCAAAGCACGCTGGCAGGCACAGAACAATACAAGAGAGAGACGCGCTTACAAGATCATAGCAATGCCTCGGTCCAGGATCTTGGTTGGCCAAGCTGTTAGATCCAGAAGAAACATCCTCCTTGTAGTTTTTGCCGGCTGCATAACAGGTAACAGCGACTTGTTAGTATATTTGAAGTACATCGAGCAGGTGATGCTGGACGGGTTTAAAGGTGACAAGTACCTAGGTCGTGGCGGGTGCTTGGCATCTTGCCAGACGGTGGGAATCGGGTTAGAAACGTCAAGGGTGATGACGCTGCGCTGGCTGTCGGGGTCCGGTAAGGAGATCTAGAACCGTCGAGTAGGGTGTTTGTGGAGCGGCTCCGGTAGGGTGGACTACGGTGTGGGCGAAGCAGATCTGTGGCCGTGGACGAGGGCGTAGGTGAAGCTGCTCCGGTGGTTGGGTTAAGGATGGTGTCGACGATGCGGATCTGCGACCGTGGACGGGGCGTCAGAAGCTTCTCCGGTAGGTTGGATGAGGGTGCGAGGAAGCGGATCTGCGGCCGTGGACTTGTGAGTTGGCAAAGCGGCCCCAGTAGGGTTGAGAATGGTATAGGCGAAGCTACTCCGGTGGGGTTGACGATGGTGTCGGCGAAGCGGCTCTGGTAGGGTTGAGGAAGGTGTCGGCGAAGAGGATCAGAGGCCATCGACGGGGGCGTCAGTGGGGCGGCTTCGGGGGGTGTGGACGAAGCGTCTCCGGTGGCGAGTACGAATGAGCCACTGCAGGTGCGCTACGGTTGACGAGAGTACCGACGAAGCAGATCGGGCGCCGTGGACAAGGCCGGCACTGAATGGGCTGTGGTACAGTGGTGGATGAGCAGTCTACTTATTTCTAGGGGAGGTGGGAGGGGTAGATGCGGCCGCAGAAGCAGATCCGGCGAGGTGGACGCCGCTGGCAGTGAATGGGCTCTGGTACGCCGATGGATGAGCAGTCTAGGGTTTCGAGAGGGGAGGGGAGAAAGGCCGATGAAGTACGGACGGCGTGATGTGAGATGCTCTGGTGCTGTGGAGTTAGTTGTTTTTGCGGGAGGGGGAGAGGAAATGGGGGTGCCGTGTAGTGGGGGGAACCGGAAGTTACCAAAGCAGCCCCGACCTATTATGTAGATGAGGGCGGTATTGTAACTGTTGGTCTTCGTGCACCAAGGACAAAAGGGGAATTTCGCATGCTAAAGACTAAGGTGGCGGAAATTTTAGAAGGAGGCGGGAGATTTTGCTGCCCGCGGGATCGTTCGTATCTAGTTTCAACTAATTTTGGACCATGCTAGCGGGAAGGTCATGCGAGACTGTGTACACGGGGCACGCGTCAGCAGTTAATAACTGGTGTGAAGTCCACCCCAGAAAAAAAGACAATAACTCGGGATGATGCGCCGATAACTTGGACGTTTACACGGGCGCGGCCAATCGTACGGGTGTAGTGGCGCGTTCACAAAAAAAGGGATCAAGCGCTCAGCCTATGTATTTCTCGTGTAAATAGATAATTTAGTGCAATTGGTTATTTACTTTAAACATAATGCATTGACGTGTTAGGGTAGAGGCGCACAAAAAGAAATGGATATTGTAGTCCGCTACTTAAAAGTGTTACCTCATATGATTACATAGCCTCCATTTCATAAATTGCGTACCCGTTGAATTCATATATAAATATTACATATATTACTTCATAATAGAACCTTAAATCATCCAAGACTGATGATTTTGAATGCAAGAGTAACAATGGTGCATGTACATGATAGCTACATTGGTTGTTTGAAGAAACATCATTGTAACTTTGGCATGCACAACTGAAAAGGTTTATTTAAATAGAAAAATGTGATATGTGAGTGTCCAATCTTTATAGCGTTGAATCGATATTGTACCTTTGGCCACGATACGAAGTAGATATTGATTTATGTTCAAGCGATGCATGTCCACAATCGCTAGATAGTGATACGTAAATGAATTGTGCAATCTCTCTCACACGCATACATATCTCGTTTCCCTGTGGGCATCGGAATCACACACGCGCACTTCTTGTATTTCTCTCCCTCCGTCAAGGTTAGAATTCATCTTTCTACCCCGTCCTTCAAGTCTCTCACACAGAAACACACACGCTCTCTCTGTCGAACACGCCCACCCCTTTAATTCCGGCCACCCACAGCCACTAATGTCTCAGAGTATAATAATGTCTCTCACACATATGCCTAAGGTTAACTCGAGTTCCGGAACCATATGAATGCATACAATGGGATTCCAGTAGAGCACCTTTTGTTTTGAGATTTCGCTCTCTCTCTCCCTCTCTCTCTCTCCCTCACACACACACGCGCGCGCGCGCACACACACACACACATTGTTTCTCGCTTCATTTTTTCCGGCACTTGCATGCACACCGTTTTGTTTATCTTCGTGATGCTTTAAGTATGCCTCGTACAAATGCTATCTACCTATCCCTTAGTATAGCTAGATATGTGTCACACAAACTCCTTCTCCCTACTAGCAAGATGCCCATGCGTTGCACGGAACATCAAGATACATTTGTATGAGTAGTTTATCTTGTGGGAGAAAAGGATGAATGAGGGAATGCCTTATTTGCAAATGCGGAGAGGGGTGTGGGTATATTTTTGCAAAATTGCCATGGTTTCCTTCCTATCCGTCGAATATAAATCGGATGGCCTATATTGCAGGATGGCAGGAACACCATCATCACCAACTCTGTTTTTTATAAGAGTAGGGATATGTAAGTGTCACTGCCCCCCCCCCCCCGACACACACACCCACACCCACACAACCACACACACACACACTTCCCAACACTGAAGGAGTAGGGTGACACCTCGATCTTGATACTAATCTATCGACTGGCTTCTCTCTCAAACACACACACATGCACACACACTACCCGACACCGAAGGAGTAGGGCGGCACCACGATCTTGATAGTAATCTATCTACTCCTCTTTCAAACACACACACACACACACATACACACACTCGCTAGTTGTGCCTCTGTGCCTACCGCGCACACTCTCGATACGTCTTTCTCTCCCTCCCCCTCCCCCACCCCAACAATGACAGCAGAAGGGTGACAACTCGATCTGATCGTAATCTGTCAATTGGTTTCTCTCTCAAACATTGCGTCTCTGTGCCTCGCTCAGTAGCCCCCTCGATATGTAGACTTCTCGCGCGCGCACAGCTGTAGTGACGATGACGCTGAACCCAGTGTGCCTCGTTTTTACCGGCCTCATGTGATAGTTTTCACCCTAGTTTCTGTTAATTAACAAGGCAACATTTTCTTTGTTACTACTAGTGAATCTGAAATCACTCGGGGCAGACATAAGATATATCACTTCAACCCAATTATCGCAGTAACTATTTTAAAAGAAACTAGCTAGATGCACGTGCGTTGCACGGAACATCAAGATGCATTTGTATGAGTAGTTTATCTTGTGAGAGAAAAGGATGAACGAGGGAAGGCTGTATTTGCGAACGTGGAGAGGGGTGTGGGTATATTTTTGCAAAATTGCCATAGTTTCCTTCCTATCCGTTAGATATAAATCTGACGGCCTATATTGCAGGATGGCACGCACACCATCATCACCAACTCTGTTTTCTACTCCCTCCATTCCTAAATATTTGTCTTTTTAGAGATTTCAACAAGTGACTACATATGGAGCAAAATGAGTGAATCTACACTCTAAAATATGTCTACATACACATCCGTATGTGGTAGTCCATTTGAAATCTGAAAAAGACAAATATTTAGGAACGGATGGAGTATAAGAGTAGACATGGAGATATATCTCCAGCATGGTCTACAACAAAAATGTGCTGGACTGGTTAGCGTCGGATGCTCGCAACGCGATGACATGAGTTCAAATTCTGTCTTTAACTTTAGATTTTTATATTATATATTACTTATTTAATATATACTTCTTTCGCTACTGTACTGACAGTGGAACCCACAGAGTACTTAGAATACAAGATTAAGGATGGACTTGTTTCTTTTTAACTTTCTGTACGAAGCTGTAGCCACCCTGCAAGTCACGTGTACACTGTACATGCAATTAACTTTTTATAGAGGGACAATCATACACGCAATTAACTCAAATGGATTGGATGTCACTCTATTATTTCCAGCATAAGAGCATCTCCAACGGCAGCCGGCAAATTTCCTCCCGCTTCCTTCCGTGGAGGACGACATCAAACGCCAGCGGCATACATTTTCACAACTCTAACCAACCAGATGAAATTCGTGCAAACACGGACTGATTTCATATAAGCATGAAGGATTTCATATAAAAAAGGCGGATCTTCATATAAACATGATGGTTTTCATTACATTTACATGAACTAAGCGGTGCCAATCGGGCTCTCTTGGTATAATTAATACTCCCTCCGTCCGAAAATACTTGTGCTAGAAATGGATGTATCTAGACTTATTTTAGTTATAGATACATACGATTTATCCATTCTTAGAACAAATATTTCCCGCCAGCTGGAGAGGGAGTACATAATCTAAATGGCCGCCCGCGGATCCCTTTGTCTTCCTCATGTCCGGCAGACACTTGCGGGGTCGACGAAGGTCCTCGGAAGAGACAAAGAAGCAAAGAAACCACCTGAATGCGCAGTCGTCGCCTCGGCGGTGACCTCCATGGGACCCAAGTGGCGGCAGCTTCTCGTGTTCTACTTCTCCTTGATGATGGCGGCGGACACGGAGAAGCTGGCCACCGACTCGTCGCTCTCCACGCACCTGGCTTCTGTCTCTTCCTGCATGGCGCTGCCGCAGGCACGGGAGGTGCGCCCACAGACATGGGAGGCGCGGCACCGCAGACACTGGCGGAGACGCGGCAGCGACGACGCCCGTACCGGTGTGCTCGCCGCCGTGCCGGTGTGGAGCAACTCGCCACTCCTCATCGAGCTGAACTGGAGCGGCGAGTTGTTGAACCACGCGCCTACTTGGGGCGGCAACTGGCTCCGTCGGGCCAAGCGAGGTTGGTGAAGCACCGAGCGGCCTCGCCCGTATCTGGAGGGCTCGGCGGGCCACCCAGCCGGGTAATATGCCAGAGAACGGCTCCTCGAAAGCCATCAGAAGAGTGGAGAAAATGGTGAAGGAGGAGATGGGGGAGCGGCGGAGGGGTGCGATTCTTGCCCGCTGTCTGTCTGGCCTCGTGTAAATAGAGGGCGGCCAGTAGGAGCTTGGACGGCATCTGGCCTCGTTTAAACCGAGGGCGGACGGGAGGAGCTCGACCGGTGTTGCATTTAATTCCGGCCCGCTCATGAATGGACGTGTGGCCGGAGTAGGTTTCTCGGTTTGCATGCGGGTTTAACAGAGGGGTTTGATGGAGGTGAGGAGGCGTGTTCAGCCGGGCGTGCAGTGGGCGGTGCAGTACCATTCGATTTGACAGCGGGCGGCGCAGTTCCCGATATGGCTTTAATGCGGACGAGGGAGGGAGTAGCAGTTCCCGAAATGTTGAACGACCAATGCATCCTCCTTCAATTAATGCATGAGGGAAGTAATGGGAGAAGGACCGGGAAAAGAGGCTGCACGATGTGAATGCAACGCAGTTTGCCCTCATATAAAGACGCCCCTCCATTCGAATTCATCTACCACATCGTACGCACCTAAGAATTTGCCTAAGCACCTACACTAAGCGCAAAAGAGCTCACTCCAGACCCATGGCGGCGATGCGCGCGAGCGGCCAGCGGCTGTGCCAGATGGTCCACGACGTCGTCCTGCGGCATGGCGCCAAGGATCGTCTCCAGACGGTGTTGGAGACCGGCTAGTGGATGGCCACCGTCGACGCCAACTACGACTCTCAGTTGGATCAGATGATCGTTGCCACCACCAACAAGTTCACCGTCCTCAAGAAGCTCGCGGATGACATCGCCGTACTCCTCCAGCCCGCGCGCCCGGGCTCCTCATTGCCTGCCACCCTAATCGGCCTCCATGGCCGGAACCTCTTTCAAGCACTGGTGGCCCTACGACTGCCCGCCGACGCCACGAAGAATGTCCACCTGGAGGTCGCGCTCGCCGCGAGGCGCCTCGCCCTGCAAGAATTCGTCGACCTACACATCCACGTGTACGAGCAAATCGTGTACATAGGTATCTACAAGGCCAGTGAGGACGCTACAACGTTGGCCTTCCTCAACCGGCTGGAAGCCTTGGATGCCTTTGCTGAGAAGCACCTCGACCTCGCCCCAAAAGCCGCCGCTCCTTAGCCGCCGGTCGGTGGCCCGGCGCACTAAGTTGAGGAGGAGGAGGTCGTACGTTGATGGATGCATCTTTCTTCTTGCCTTCTGTAACCACCACTGCGATTGCATCATCATCGTGGCCTTAATTCTTATTGTGTTGTTGCATTCTCGTTCCAGTCAATACTGACATGTGCGATCCCTTTGCTTAATTATATGCATCACTGTAACTAGTACTCCATCCGTCAATTTATAAGTTGTGCTTACCTTTTCCATCAACTTCGTGCAACGCACAGGCATCTTGCTAGAAACACTAGAACATGTTGGACCGCGTGTGACCATACCGACGATGCGCCAACCTAGCTACTACGTACCCTGCTTATCTGGCAGAAATAGCCTCGCCCTAGCGTTTCCAATCGTTATTTCTATCTACCGATCGTGCCAAGGAGCAAAACCAAAATGTTACAATTTATACATGTTTCTCTACTGCTACTCCTATAAAAGACTCAGTTGCTGATGGTGGCGTGTCTGCCATCCGTCGTTTCTGACCATTAGATCTGCATCTAACGGCTGTGAGGTAAGTTGTGGCATTTTTGCAACAATAGCCCACTTCTCTGCTCCAATTTGCAGAAAACCCCTTATTATCTTGAAAGCAACCACATCCCTCCCTCACCTCATCAAAACAGCCTGAGAAATATATTTTGAGTGAAAAGTACTCCCTCCGTTCCTAAATATTTGTCTTTCTAGAGATTTCAATAAGTGACTACATACGGAGCAAAATGAGTGAATCTCCACCTCAAAATATGTCTATATAATCCGTATGTGATAATCCATTTGAAATCTCTAAAAAGACAAATATTTAGGAATGGAGGGAGTAATATATTAGGAGTATACCAAAACAAGAGTGATTTCTTTCAAGTTTGTGAACAAGTACTACTATTCTACTACTTCGGATCCGTCGCAACGCACGGGCACATTGCTAGTAAAAGGAAAAGGCCTATCGCGTTCGCGTCGCACTCCCCCCACACACGCCCGGGAATCGGGAATACTCCACGGCCCGTCCGACATGACACATAGCTTAGGGAAGGCATGTTGCCTAGCATTTTCACTTTCATGTGTGACCGCCGTTGAGCAAACCGACTATTAGCAAACCGCACCCGCCCGCCGCCGGGTTGGAAAACATAAACGAGGGGAAGATCTAGCTGTAGCACGGAAGCCAAGAAATTTGGTGTCAGATGGGGCTCATTGATAGAGTAGGAGCATTCTGTACTACTCTACTCCTACTAGTACCAAGTTTGTACTATACAACTAGTACTACCACTATACAACTAGTAGGTACGTGCACGGCACAGCATCATAGGAACAAAAAACGAGAAGATCTTGTTTTGGGTGATGTATCTTTTTTTCAGTCAACGTAGTATGAATAATATGATGTGGGGGGGCACCCATGAAGCTTATGTCGCTTGGTTGCGTGGCTACGAAAGGTTAGAGAAAAATAAATAGATAATGTGTTTAGAGTGCACTCCACTAAACAGATATACTTTGGATCCATGGCAACGGGCCGACACATCTATATCTATACCCCCTATATAGTGTGTGAATAACTTTGAAAGTTGGTCGTTGGATGGAGCCAATCCGACGGTACAAAGATGGCAAATCCGAGCACTACTGGCCGTTGGATATCATCTACATTCCACCAGATTTTGCCACATGTACAATCTAGAAGACTCCATGGTTGAACTTCGTTCATGACTAACTTTGCCACAACGAAGCTTAGGCAAAGTGTTCCTGCCACAAAAAATGTGGCTAACAAAATGGCCACCACAAGTGTGGCAAGATTTGGCAAGAAGTTGAGTCTATGACATGTGGACCATGTAGCTAGAAAAGTGTGGCAAGCCACAAGTGTAGCAATGAACCAAACACATGTCTGGTGTGTTTGGTAGGGTGTATGAAGGGTGTATGATCCCAAGAGTTCCCTTCTCGACCCACTTTTGGGTGTTTGGTAGAGTGTATGGAGGGTGCATGAGTCCACACTAGCTTATCACAAATACACTAGAAGCATGCATGAAGAGAGCATACATGAAGAGGAGTGTTGAGTTGAGCATGCATGAAGAGGGAACAACTATGCTGAGACGAGGACGCAACCAAACACACTTGTGGCACGCCTAAGCTTAGGCGTGGCAACCTTAGGCTGCAAACCAAACATCTATACCCCTATATATTGTGTGAATTTTGAAAGTTGGTCGTTGGATGAAGCCAATCCGACGGTACAAAGATGGCAAATCCGAGCACTACTGGCCATTGGATATCCTCTACATTCCACCAAATTTTACCACATGTAGAATCTAGAAGACTCCACATGTAGAAGCATAATGCACAAACCAACATAATCGCATGCGTGCAATGCACGTGTACCTTACTAGTAGTTGGTAGTAGTAAGAAACAAATTCCGGGTTTGGCACAATCTCATACTTCGGGAGCACCACAAGGCCTGCCGCAGGAGTTACATTTCCCTCTCGGGGCCCACGGGACCGAACTTCAGTGGCTTATGAGTCAATGACATGCGGAACTTAAATGCGGTTGGCCCACATGTCATTCTCATGGTGGTGGTGTGGTTCACGACTCACTCGTTCGAGATGAACCGGCCGGTGGTGGCGTGGCCGTGGCGAGGGTGCCACAGCTGGGCGTCGGGGCGTTATGAGGCGTAGTTGGCCACACCGGCGGGTACTACCTGTAGTACAGAAGTACTCTAGCTGAGGATTGATGCCCGGGATGAAATGTGTCACAGCAGCTGGATGAAAATTCGATGGTGCGGGAGTACGGATCGGAGCACAGCAGTGGAGCAGGCAAACCGCATCCAATCGGGTGTGGCTGTGGTAGAAAGTTGATGGTCGCTGCAGTTCAGCTGGCCTGCATGTCATGCACACAAAGGCATAGGAGCGGTGGGGCCGAGAGGGATGAGGCGCACGTAACAGGTAGGGTTGGAGCGGCGTCGTGGGAATCGTGTGTGGGTGTGGCAGTGGTAGAAACAAGAAACGTGATGGTCGCCGTGGTTCAACTTCCATGGCAAGCTGTCATGTCTGCTGACACATGTATATCAAAACTAGAGTGTTTATATTTCAAGCACGTGAACAAGTATTATTCTACTACTTTGGATCCATTGCAACGCACGGGCCAGCACATTGGTAGTAGTAGTGTCTATCTCTATCTCTGGAGGCCTTCCCTCGTTCATCCTTTTCTCTCACAAGATAAACTACTCATACAAATGCATCTTGATGTTCCGTGGAACGCACGAGGATGTTTCCTTGGGGGTCTCTCCAGCGCGGTGTGGCCGTAGTTGCAAGTTGACGCCCCTTGAGATGCCGACGTTGAGGGGCACTCGGATTTCCTCCGATGAGCAGGTAAGATGAGTTTGATCATGTAGTAAATGCATTCTAAAGACTACTTCCATGTCCATTTCCTCATTCTCCCCCTGCCCACTGTTTCACAGGTTAGGCTCGGTGCAAGTGGAGATTGGCTTCCATATGTACGGGAGGGTATCAACATCAATTTGCACAACATTTACAATGGTGACACCGTTCCCGTAGAACCTTTGTCCAACATTGGGATCAGCCATCCAACGGGCCACCGCATGAATTGGTACGATGGAACCACGGTGAGATTGAATAAGATAGCACGAACCTTGCACATGGCGGTCAAAGGTGGGCCATGCTGTCTGCGGCCGATTTGTTGCCGTACGAGTACGAAGACGCTGTGCTCCTTTCTAAGCGCATCTTCGCGGTGACAAACCAGGGGACTTGTTTCATATGGGACACATCCTACGATATACTCCCTCTCTCCCAGTTTATTTGTTTTGAATCTTTTCATTTTATAAGTCTCAAATTCAAATATAGAGCTCCCCACCACATGTTGAGATTACAATGTCCATTAAATCGTTGCGTGCATGTATAGTAAAGAAACAAATCTCGAGTTTGGCACGAGTTCGTGCAGCGGTAGCACCAGCCTGGCGCAGGAGTTACATTTCCCTCTCAGGGCCCTCGGGACTGAGCTTCAGCGCCTTACTACACCTGCCTTTGAGTCAATAACATGTGGACCCGACAGGTGGCTGGTCCACATGTAATGCTCCCGAAGGCAGATGGGCAGTGGGGCCGAGAGGGGTGAGCCGCAGGTCGGGGGACGTGTGGTGTCATGGGTTCGTTCGGCATTGTGGGAATCGCGTGTGGCTGTGGTAGAAACTTGATGCTCGCCGCATTTAAGGTGGCCCACATGTCATGCACACAAAGGCAGAGGGTCGGTGCGGCCGAGAGGGGTGAGGCGCACGTCGGGGGACGTGGTGCCGCGGCGTCGTGGGAATCGCGAGTGGCAATGGATGAAACGTGATGGTCGCCGTAGTTGAACTTCCATGGACAAGCTGTCATGTCTACGGACACATGCATTGCATACCGATCACTGGAAGGAGTAGTAGAGAAAGCTAGGCGGATAAATAGTTCCTTATAGTCAAGCGGACCCACGCTACTACTTGTTCCAAAGACATGCACACCATCGAAATAGTCCATCTATATCAATATACATAGAGAGGGAATTTTTTTTTTACAAGAGAGGAAATAGTTCATCCATCCATAATGCCCTGCTGCTGGTGCAGCATCTTCTTCTTCTTCTTCTTGTTCTCATTTTCTGTGGGAGATGGCTTCGCAACAAGCTCTCTGGACCTTGCAGCTATCTCGAAACTCACACGAGCATCGAGGGCAGCATATTTTATCCGCTCGTACGTCAAGGGATAATTCTCCCATCCAGACGACCTTAATGCCAGCGTCTTGTCACCCTTCTGAAGATTTGTTCCTAGCACAAAATTTTCTACGTCGAATACGGATGGTGTCGGTTTATCACAATCTTCTACAGGAATTTCTATTTTGGTTTGTAGGTCAGTGATGCTTTTCAAATCAAGGTTGTACGGCTCCAACTTCTATTTGTCCCCTGCGATGGCTGCCCCAAAGAAGTATATGTCCTCCCGAGACAAGAAATCGTGAAGCTCACCTGGTATGGAGGGCGCGTGTACGATGTGGTACACCAAAACATCATCTTCGAGGCACAACTGAAGGACAACGGCACGTTGGATCTTCCCAGTGGCACGCTCCGTGTACTCTGCGTCGAGACCGATGACATTCATCTCCACCTTTTGGAGGGAGTTGGATACATTGTTGATCCACTTCCAAACAACCCTTGGGTGGTCGGTGACTGTGGCAACTATGCTCAACGAGCCTTCAACGAGGACATGTTGGATGCTAAAAACCTGCATCTCGATCTCTTTCGCCATTTGGAACCGCTGGACCGGAGGGCCATGGTTTGGAGAATTAGGATTAGATGGCTAGTCTAACTGAAGAAGATGATTATTTATAGGGGCTTCAGAATTACTCCAGGAGGATGTGAAGAGGTTAAAACAATGTGAATGCAGTGTGGTTTGGATGCAAATGAAGATCAAGGAGTAGTGAAAAAGCCGAGGAAAATCGGTTCCCGATGGAGAAGTAAATAGGAGAAGTTATGCGCATGCATGAGGAGAGCTGCGGTGGTTTGACTGCTGCATGCAATGGATTGGATGCGCTCTTCGGTTGCCTTTTCTCTCTCCCACGCGCACAGAATGGCCCACTTGCATGCTGTAGTTTATTGGTTGGAGTCTGGCTGCAGCTGTTCATGCGTACGCTAATTAATGCTATGAATGCGGGGCATGGAGGGAAATGGTCGCATGCAAAAGGGTATATACGCAGACTAATTAGAGAAATACTGAAAAAAGTTATGCGCAGACAAAAGAGGATCGGAGGGAGTACTACTCATCTTCCTACTACGGTTAAGGAATATGCAGTTATCCTCAAAAAAGAAAAGTCCTTCTTCGCGCTTCCGCATGCACGAGAATTTGGTTCTGCTCGCAATATGGATGATAGCTGGAGGATAAAGTGAACTGCTACCTCTTGAGTAGTGCGTTGGTTTTCCCTTGAAGAGGAAAGGGTGATGCAGCAAAGTAGCGTAAGTATTTCCCTCAGTTTTTGAGAACCAAGGTATCAATCCAGTAGGAGGCTACGCGCGAGTCCCTCCTACCTACACAAAACAAATAACTCCTCGCAACCAACGCGATAAGGGGTTGTCAATCCCTTCACGGTCACTTACGAGAGTGAGATCTGATAAGATAATATTTTTGGTATTTTTGTGATAGAGATGCAAAGTAAAATAAAAGTAGAGTAAAAGGCAAAGGAAATAAATAAGTGTTGGAAGATTAATATGATAAAGATAGACACGGGGGCCATAGATTTCACTAGTGGCTTCTCTCAAGAGCATAAGTATTTTACGGTGGGTGAACGAATTACTGTTGAGCAATTGACAGAATTGAGCATAGTTATGAGAATATCTAGGTATGATCATGTATATAGGTATCACGTTCGAGACAAGTAGACCAACTCCTGCCTGCATCTACTACTATTACTCCACTCATCGACCGCTATCCATCATGCATCTAGAGTATTAAGTTCGTGAAAACAGAGTAACGCCTTAAGCAAGATGACATGATGTAGAGGGATAAATTCATGCAATATGATAAAAAACCATCTTGTTATCCTCGATGGCAACAATACAATACGTGCCTTGCTGCCCCTACTGTCACTGGGAAAAGACACCGCAAGATTGAACCCAAAGCTAAGCACTTCTCCCATTGCAAGAAATATCAATCTAGTAGGCCAAACCAAACTGATAATTCGAAGAGACTTGCAAAGATAACCAATCATACATAAAAGAATTCAGAGAAGATTCAAATATTGTTCATAGATAATCTTGAACATAAACCCACAATTCATCGGTCTCAACAAACACACCGCAAAAAGAAGATTACATCGAATAGATCTCCACGAGAGAGGGGGAGAACATTGTATTGAGATCCAAAATGAGAGAAGAAGCCGTCTAGCTACTAACTATGGACCCGAAGGTCTGAGGTAAACTACTCACACTTCATCGGAGAGGCTATGGTGATGATGTAGAAGCCCTCTGTGATGGATGCCCCCTCCGGCGGAGCTCCGGAACAGGCCCCAAGATGGGATCTCGTGGGTACAGAAGGTTGCGGCGGTGGAATTAGGTTTTTGGTTCCGTATCTGATCGTTTGGGGGTACGTAGGTATATATAGGAGGAAGGAGTATGTCGGTGGAGCAATAGGGGGCCCACGAGGGTGGAGGGCGTGCCCTAGGGGGTGGGCGCGCCCCCTACCTCGTGGCCTCCTCCTTTGTTTCTTAATGTAGGGTCCAAGTCTCCTGGATCATAATCTTCCTAAAAATCACGTTCCCGAAGGTTTCATTCCGTTTGGACTCCGTTTGATATTCCTTTTCTGTGAAACTCTGATATAGGCAAAAAAACAACAATTCTGGGTTGGGCCTCCGGTTAATAGGTTAGTCCCAAAAATAATATAAAAGTGAATAATAAAGCCCAATAATGTCCAAAACAGTAGATAATATAGCATGGAGCAATAAAAAATTATAGATACATTGGAGACGTATCAGGCATCCCCAAGCTTAATTCCTGCTCGTCCTCAAGTAGGTAAATGATAAAAACAGAATTTTTGATGCGGAGTGCTACTTGGCATAATTTCAATGTAATTCTTCTTAATTGTGGTATGAATATTCGGATCCGAAAGATTCAAGACACAAGTTTAGTATTGACATAAAAATAATAATACTTCAAGCATACTAACAAAGCAATCATGTCTTCTCAAAATAACATGGCCAAAGAAAGTTATCCCTACAAAATCATATAGTCTGGCTATGCTCTATCTTCACCACACAAAGTATTTAAATCATGCAGAACCCCGATGACAAGCCAAGCAATTGTTTGATACTTTTAACGTTCTCAAACTTTTTCAATCTTCACGCAATACATGAGCGTGAGCCATGGATATAGCACTATATGTGGAATAGAATGGTGGTTGTGGAGAAGACAAAAAAGGAGAAGATAGTCTCACATCAACTAGGCATATCAACGGGCTATGGAAATGCCCATCAATAGATATCAATGTGAGTGAGTAGGGATTGCCATGCAACGGATGCACTAGAGCTATAAGTATATGAAAGCTCAACAAAAGAAACTAAGTGGGTGTGCATCCAACTCGCTTTCTCACGAAGACCTAGGGCATTTTGAGGAAGCCCATCATTGGAATATACAAGCCAAGTTCTATAATGAAAAATTCCAACTAGTATATGAAAGTGACAAAATGAGAGACTCTCTATAATGAAGATCATGGTGCTACTTTGAAGCACAAGTGTGGTAAAAGGATAGTAACATTGTCCCTTCTCTCTTTTTCTCTCATTTTTTTATTTGGGCCTTTTCTCTTTTTTTATGGCCTCTTTTCTTTTCTTTTCTTTTATTTTTCGTCTGGAGTCTCATCCCGACTTGTGGGGAAATCATAGTCTCCATCATCCTTTTCCTCACTTGGGACAATGCTCTAAAAATGAAGATCATCACACTTTTATTTTCTTACAACTCAACAATTACAACTCGATACTTAGAACAAAATATGACTCTATATGAATGCCTCCGGCGGTGTACCGGGATATGCAATGAATCAAGAGTGACATGTACGAAAGAATTATGAACGGTGGCTCTGCCATAAATACAATGTCAACTACATGATCATGCTAAGCAATATGACAATGATGGAGCGTGTCATAATAAACGGAACGGTGGAAAGTTGCATGGCAATATATCTCGGAATGGCTATGGAAATGCCATGATAGGTAGGTATGGTGTCTGTTTTGAGGAAGGTTTATGGTGGGTGTATGATACCGGCGAAAAGTGCGCGGTATTAGAGAGGCTAGCAATGGTGGGAGGAAGAAAAGTGCGTATGATCCATGGACTCAACATTACTCATAAAGAACTCATATACTTATTGCAAAAATCTACAAGTTATCAAAGCAAAGTATTACACGCATGCTCCTAGGGGGATAGATTGGTAGGAAAAGACCATCGCTCGTCCCCGACCGCCACTCATAAGGAAGACAATCAATAAATAAATCGTGCTCCGACTTCATCACATAACGGTTCACCATACGTGCATGCTACGGGAATCACAAACTGTAACACAAGTATTTCTCAAATTCACAACTACTCAACTAGCATGACTCTAATATCACCATCTTTATATCTCAAAACAATTATCAAGCATCAAACTTCTCATAGTATTCAACACACTCATAAGAAAGTTTTACAAATCTTGAATACCAGGCATATTAGGATTATTTAAGCAAATTACCATGCTATTTAAGACTCTCAAAATAATCTAAGTGAGGCATGAGAGATCAATAGTTTCTATAAAACAAATCCACCACCGTGCTCTAAAAGATATAAGTGAAGCACTAGAGCAAAACTATATAGCTCAAAAGATATAAGCGAAGCACATAGAGTATTCTAACAAATTCCAAATCATGTATGGCTCTCTCAAAAGGTGTGTACAGCAAGGATGATTGTGGTAAACTAAAAAACAAAGACTCAAATCATACAAGACGCTCCAAGCAAAACACATATCATGTGGTGAATAAAAATATAGCTCCAAGTAAAGTTACCGATGGAAGTAGACGAAAGAGGGGATGCCTTCCGGGGCATCCCCAAGCTTTGGTTTTATGGCGTCCTTATATTATCTTGGGGGTGCCATGGGCATCCCCAAGCTTAGGCTCTTGCCACTCCTTGTTCCATAATCCATCAAAATCTTTCACCCAAAACTTGAAAACTTCACAACACAAAACTTAACAGAAAATCTCGTGAGCTCCGTTAGCGAAAGAAAACAAAAGACCACTTAAAGGTACTGTAATGAACTCATTCTTTATTTATATTGGTGTTAAAACTACTGTATTCCAACTTCTCTATGGTTTATAAACTATTTTACTAGCCATAGATTCATCAAAATAAGCAAACAACACACGAAAAACAGAATCTTGCAAAAACAGAACAGTCTGTAGTGATCTGTAACTAACGCAAACTTCTGGAACTCCAAAAAATCATCCAAACTAGGACGACCTAGACAATTTGTTTATTAATCAGAAGCAATTGGAATCACTATTTTATCACGTTCGGGTGATTTTTAACAATTATTTTCGTGAAAAGAAAGTTTCTGGAAATTACAGCAAGATCAAATAACTATCATCCAAGAAGATCCTATAGGTTTAACTTTGCACAAACACTAATTAAAACATAAAAACACATCTAACCAGAGGCTAGATCCAATATTTATTCCTAAACAGAAGCAAAATCTAAAAATCTAAAAATAAAATTGGGTTGCCTCCAATGAAAAAAATAGCGCGCTACAGCAAAATAGCTTCGACCTCAAAATATGCTATTAGCGTGCTATATCGCGCTATAGCGTGCTATTAGCGAGATGTTGTACACCGATATATTTAGCGAGGCAATTCTCAATACGCTATACCGTGCTATTAGCGATGCTATAACGCGCTATTTTTTTCAGTGGTTGCCTCCCAACAAGCGCTATCGTTTAACGCCCCTAGCTAGGCATAAAAGCAAGGATAGATCTAGGTATTGCCATCTTTGGTAGGCAATTCTTCAATAATACATCTATCATCCTTATGAATTTCTTTCTTTTTAGTAATTATCAAACTTTTAGGCACAAGATCGAAAAATTAATTCGTAGCAAATGGTTCCTTAATGATGGCAAAAAGATTGGGATGAATACTTATAGATTTGAGATCCGCAGTTTCCTTATTAGAGGATTCACCCTTATTTTTAGGAACATACATAAGCTTGGCAATTTTAGTAGGAGGACTTGGAGTATTCTTTACGGAAGAAAAAGCGGTTCCCAAGTTGGTAATGATATCCTCAAGTTTATCGATTCTAGTGGAATCTTGATTTATTATCTCATTAACTATGGGTTCCTTCTCCTTAATATTTTTCAAAGTGACTCCTACCTTAGATCCATATTGGGTAATTTGGTTGTGGATCTTTTTATCCAAATTTTCGATTAACTCTACAGTAGCAACCTTATTTTCAATAATTTCAAGTCTTTGCATTACATGCTCCAAAGTTAACATAGTTCCATTAACCAAAAGAGGTGGTGAGCCAAATAAATCTATCATAGCATTATAAGAGTCAAAAGTATGGATACCCAAGAAATTCCCTCCGGTAATGGTATCAAGAATATATCTATACCAAGGATTAGCACCTACATAAAAGTTGCGGAGAAGAACAGAAGTAGATTGCTTCCTGGCAGATCTATTTTGAGCATTGCAAATTCGATACCAAGCGTCTTTTAGATTTTCTCCCTCCCTTTGTTTAAAATTTAAAACTTCATTCTCGGGAGACAACGGAAAAGAAAAAGGACTAGCCATAACGACAAGCAAGCGATAAAGAGGCAGACGGAAAAGAGAGGGCGAATAAAACGGCAAGGGTGAAGTGGGGAGAGGAAAACGAGAGGCAAATGGCAAATAATGTAGTGCGGGAGATATGGGATTTGTGATGGGTACTTGGTATGTTGAATTTTGCGTAGACTCCCCGGCAACGGCGCCAGAAATGCTTCTTGCTACATCTTGGGCACTGCGTTGGTTTTCCCTTGAAGAGGAAAGGGTGATGCAGCAAAGTAGCGTAAGTATTTCCCTCAGTTTTTGAGAACCAAGGTATCAATCTAGTAGGAGGCTACGCGCGAGTCCCTCGTACCTACACAAAACAAATAACTCCTCGCAACCAACGCGATAAGGGGTTGTCAATCCCTTCACGGTCACTTACGAGAGTGAGATATGATAGATATGATAGGATAATATTTTTGGTATTTTTGTGATAGAGATGCAAAGTAAAATAAAAGTAAAGTAAAACGCAAAGGAAATAAATAAGTGTTGGAAGATTAATATGATAAAGATAGACCCGGGGGCCATAGATTTCACTTGTGGCTTCTCTCAAGAGCATAAGTATTTTACGGTGGGTGAACGAATTACTGTTGAGCAATTGACAGAATTGAGCATAGTTATGAGAATATCTAGGTATGATCATGTATATAGGCATCACGTCCGAGACAAGTAGACCGACTCCTGCCTCCATCTACTACTATTACTCCACTCATCGACCGCTATCCAGCATGCATCTAGAGTATTAAGTTAGTGAAAACAGAGTAACGCCTTAAGCAAGATGACATGATGTAGAGGGATAAATTCATGCAATATGATAAAAAAACTATCTTGTTATCCTCGATGGAAACAATACAACACGTGCCTTGCTGCCCCTACTGTCACTGGGAAAAGACACCGCAAGATTGAACCCAAAGCTAAGCACTTCTCCCATTGCAAGAAATATCAATCTAGTAGGCCAAACCAAACTGATAATTCGAATAGCTGCTTTAAGCCGGTTTATAAGCCGTTTGGGTGAGAAGGCCATGCCATTATATCAGTTGATGAAGAAAACTGATAACTTTGTCTGGAATGATGCAGCTAATACTGCCTTTGAGGATTTGAAGAAGCAGCTGGCAGAGCCTCCAGTCCTTGCTGCTCCGGTTGATAAGGAGCCCTTATTATTATATGTGGCGGCGAACACACGAGCCGTCAGTGTGGCTATGGTGGTGGAGCGCAAGGAGGAGGGTAAGGAGCATCCGGTTCAGCGGCCGGTTTCTTATGTCAGCGAAGTGCTCATTGAGTCCAAGCAGCGGTATCCGCATTGGCAGAAGCTTGTTTATGGTGTGTTCATGGCGAGCCGGAAACTTAAGCATTATTTTCAGGGTCATCCCATCACTGTGGTCAGTTCTGCCCCTCTTGGTGATATCATTCAAAACAGAGAGGCCACAGGGAGAGTAGCTAAGTGGGCTATAGAGCTTGGACCTCATGGTCTCAAGTACGTGCCACGCACTGCTGTTAAATCTCAGGCCTTGGTGGATTTCATCAATGACTGGACAGAGTCACAAGTGCCCGAGCAGAAGCCGGATAACACATATTGGACTATCCACTTTGATGGGTCCAGGCAGTTGGAGGGCTCGGGGGCTGGAGTCGTGTTGTCTTCCCCTAAAGGTGACAAGTTCCATTATGTGCTACAGTTGCTGTTTCCTTGCACTAACAACGCGGCTGAGTACGAGGCCTTGCTCCATGGTCTTCGGATGGCTAAAGAGATGAGCTTAAGCCGGGTAAGGTGCTTCGGCGACTCAGACTTGGTGGCTCAACAAGTATCAGGAAAGTGGGATTCCAAGGACCCTCTCATGGCGGCTTATCGCCGCGAGGTTGATGCTATTGCTGGGCACTTTCAGGGTTACCAAGTGGAACACATCGATCGCAGGAAGAACGAGGCGGCGGATGCTTTAAGCCGGCTGGGCTCTCAGCGAAAACCGGTGCCGCTTAACACTTTCCTGGACGTCCTGTATAGCCCTTCTGTTAAGTTGCCTACAGAGGACGACTTGGCTGTCCCTGACCCGGAGGCACGACTGGTGGCGGCTCTCCATGTCATACCAGACTGGACAATGCCATATCTGGCTTACATGACCCGGGGCGAGTTGCCTGAGGATGAAACTTTGGCCAGGCAAGTAACCCGGCGAGCTAAGTCAATGATCGTTATCGATGGCGAGTTGTATCATCGCAGTGTTACAGGGGCGTTTCAGCGTTGTGTCTCCCCTGAGGAAGGTCAAGAAATCTTGCGTGAGATCCATGAAGGGGATTGTGGCCATCACGCCGGTTCAAAGTCTCTTGTGGCCAAGGCTTTTCGCCATGGTTTTTATTGGCTGACGGCTCATGCTGATGCGGAGGACTTGGTCAGTAAATGTGATGGTTGCCAGAGGTTCTCACGACGGGCTCACGTGCCGGCTCAGGAGCTGAGGATGATCCCAATCACTTGGCCCTTTGCGGTCTGGGGGCTTGATATGGTTGGGCCTTTTAAGAGGTCCAAAGATAAGAAGACCCACCTCTTGGTGGCAGTTGACAAATTCACAAAGTGGGTGGAAGCTGAGCCAGTTAGCAAGTGCGATGCAGCCACGGCGGTTCAATTTATGAAAAAGGTGATTTTCCGCTTTGGCTTTCCGCACAGCATTATAACTGACAATGTCACCAATCTCTCCAAAGGCGCCATGGAGGAGTTTTGTCAACGAGAGCATATCCGACTTGATGTTTCCTCAGTGGCTCATCCTCAATCCAATGGTCAAGCTGAGAGAGCTAATCATCAGATTCTGAAGGGCATCAAGCCCCGGCTTTTGGTCCCTTTGCAACGGACGCCGGGTTGTTGGGTGGAGGAGTTGCCCTCCGTGTTATGGAGCATCAACACTACTCCTAACAGATCTACAGGCTTCACGCCTTTCTTCATGGTTTACGGGGCGGAAGCAGTCCTCCCCAGTGACATCCGTCATGACTCACCTCGAGTGTCGGCTTATGTTGAGGCGGATAATGAACAGGCGCGCCAAGATGCTCTTGACTTGTTGGACGAACAGCGTGATGTGGCAGCAGCCCATTCAGCGATTTACCAACAAGACCTGCGCCGTTATCATAGCCGCCGGGTTAAATCCCGGGTCTTCCAGGAAGGCGATCTCGTGCTCCGGCTCATCCAGGATCAAACAGATGCACACAAGTTATCCCCGCCTTGGGAAGGGCCCTTTGTGGTCAGCAAGAACTTGCACAACGGGTCATATTACCTCATTGACATTCGGGAGCACAAAGATTCACATAAGTCGGAGGAAGAGACCCGTCAGCCGTGGAACATAGCTCAGCTTCGGCCTTACTACACTTGAGCCACCGGCTCTCGTGGTGTACATATTTCTGTCAGCCATGTATATATTATGATAAGCAATAAAGCAGGACCTCTGTCCTTTTTTCTCCTCCAAATATGCACGTGTTGTTTTCATTGCAAGATTACATGATGATTTTAAGGAGGATCCGGCTTATGATTGTATTCGAATTTAGCCGTAAGCAATAAGGTCACTTGGGGGCTTCCTGTTCAAACATGGGTCGTATTCGAACCAAAGAGAACATAGCTGTCGATACCCATTTGATTGGAAAAGTGCCGAGCTCATTGGGAGGTTACCTTTGGTCATATTTGAATCATAGTTTAACCCCTCTGAGAACCGACGTGGATCGTATTCGAATCAGCGTCGTTAAACAATTCTTAAAATCACTTGGGGGCTTCCTGTTCAAACATGGGTCGTATTCGAACCAAAGAGAACATAGCTGTCGGTACCCTCTTGATTGGCATCGCCACACCCACTGGGGGCTATATGATCGTATACGAATCTTAGCATAACCCCTTTGGGCCGGGTCTCTGGTCGTATTCGAACCGGAAGCCCCTAAGTTCCTCTGCTTTATGGCAAGTTCCGTCTGATTATTTCAAAGTGTGTACGGCCGGGTCTCACTTTGCCGGCTTAACTTTGGTTTACAGTGTTAGTTGGACACAATGGGTGTCATTAAGACAAGTAAATCGGAATTAAGGTACCAACCTTATTACCCGAGTTATCTAAACCGGAGGTATGCTTGCAGGTCGCTAAGTGTGTTATTATGGCTGTGTTAAGGATATAATTGAGGACCAGTCTTTTTTGATTCATATTCCGGGTTATATATCTAAAACATATGATTCTCAGGGTTGTAAGCCGCCTGGAGACTTGTGATTCGTCTTTTTATGCAGGATAGTTAAAGGCAATTATTTGAGACTAAGGGGAAAGAATGACCCGGAGAAATATAAAGGAGATAACTTCGATAAAACTTCAAACATTCAAGGCGTGCACGATGACACGGCAAAAATAAAGTGTTGGTCCTACTCTATTACAAGACTCGTTGAGTCCAAAAAGGGTGAGGCATTGTTTGGTAAACCGCCAGCCGAGTTATGACGCTTGCTGAGTTGAAGTCTCCGGGTCATTCCTATCTTCTCCTCCGGCTGATCCCAAGACCTGGAAAGTTGATGACTTCCAGTCGATGCCGCTGAGAGCTTCGAATTGGGCTTCCTCGTCAATTAACCCGGCCGGGTCAATCTCCGGGGCGAAAGTGTGCTGACGAGCCGGCGGGATCAAGTTGAGAGCTTCATTGCGAGGGGTCGGGATCCTCTGATTCTCCGCATTGTAACCCGGCTGGTACTTGGTCAGATCTGTATCGTTGCCGATAAGAGTAGCCACCGGGCGTACGGCCTTCACGCAAGCTGCGAAGTCCTTCTGATCGAAAGCGGAGCCGTCTTCCTTCAGGCTTGGATAGCCAAGGGCGATGTCTGCCGGGTCTAACTCCGGCAGGAATGCCTTGGCCCGGCTCAGCGCGGCAATAGCTCCAGCTCTTGCAGAAGCCCGTCGCAGCTCTTGAATCCGTTGAGGCAATACAGCGAGCCGGCGAAGGACTTCTGCCAAGTGAGTCGGCACCTCGTTGGATAAGGCCACCACAGCTAAGGCACGCTGTGACCCGGTGTAGAGCTGCTCCACCAGGGTATACACGGCCTTCAGCTTGGTGACCACGCTCTGGTTGAGGTTGGCACTTCTGGGACCTGTTTAACAGAATCAGATAAGCCGGCGACAAGGATGAATTATGAGATATAAACATTCTAAACTTGATGAAAGCCGGTGAGGCGACTTACCGAAGATGGCGGCCACCATCTGGGAAACCTGGCGCTTTAGGCCGGAGAGCTCGGCGGTCTTCTCGGAGAGAGTCTTCTCCGCCTGTTCAACCCGGGTCACCAATGCGGCCTTTTCTTCGGCCCATGCCTTCCGCTCAGCGTCGAATTCTGTCTTCAGCTTCTCTTGCGCGGCGATGTTGGACATGAACTTGGCGTTTGCCTTCCGGGTCTCCATCTCTTGCATCTTCAGCCGGCTTTTGACATCAGCAAGGTCAGCCTCAAGCTTCTTGCCAGCAGCCTGTATAAATTTCCGGTTTATGGCATGTACAATTACTCTACAAATTTAAAGTCCCAAGCGTTTTCCAAGCAAAGACACTTGGCACTTGGGGCCTAATGCATATTGAATGTATCTATCTACAAACTGCCGGCTCAATTGAGTAAGCCGGAACCTAAGTCTACAACATATTCCATCATAAGTCGTTGACTTGGGGGCTAGCATGGTAAAGGTAACTATGCAGTAAGTAAGAGGGCAGCAGAATGATACCTCAGATTTTTGCTGGATCTGGTTCACCATGGCAACCTCTGCGTCCCGGCTCTTGTGCACTTGGCTGATGTAGCCAGAGACGAGCTCTCCAATGCTCAGGTTGGTGTAGTCGGAGAGGTCCAGGTTCACCCAGTGGGGCTGCAGCAACTCCCCCTTAGCAGAGCACTTGGCTAGCACGGTAGGTCTCCCTGGCTCAACGAACTCCGTCCGGGTGATCACCACGTCCGGGTCGTCTGCTGGTGGAGCCGAGCTGGAGGCCTCCGGGTTAACAGAAGCTTCTGTAGTTGCCTTGGTAGTTGGGGCAGCGCCCTCAGGTGCCTTGTCGGTTGGAATGGTGGCTTCGGGGGCGGAGGCAGCTGGCGGTTCTTGAGCCGTCACCTCCGGTTCAGGCAAATCCGGCACTCCGGCTGACTTGGTCTTCTTCGCTCTCTTGGTGAGCTTTGCCTGGGCACTGAAAGGACAGAAACGTTAAGCACAAAAAGGGTAAGTAAAAGACAAGTATAATGTGAGATGGTTGTCATTACCCGGGCGCGGTCTTGAAAGCCGGAAGACTCGACTGCATAGAGTCGCCCGAAGAGGGGGAGGTCTCCTGATAATTGGAGTCAGAAGAATTGAGTGGCTGACGGATAACACCCGCCAACGGATGGAAAGGGTACAAGTGGGAAATAACCTCAGTTCGGCGCTTCCTTGATGCGTCAGGTAACCCGGAGGAGAGATCGGTGTCCTTGCTGGTCCGGGTGTGACGCCGGTTTCATGAACCTGTCGCTTCAAAATAAATTGAGGGTCTTGGTAAGCTAAAGGATGTGAAAAGCTTACTTTCCGGGTTACCCTTCGGACTTTCAGCTTTGGCAAGGGCTCCGAGTCGGAGGAAAGTGACATTACCTCTTCAACCACCGGGTTACTTGCGCCGGTGTCATCCTGTCAATGAGCAAGTATTGATAAGGCGGACAGCAACAAACAACAAATACAGCAAGGACTTAAAGGCTCAGGGGTTACCTCTGACTCGGAGCTGTCGCTTAATTGCATCAGCTCAGAAGCAGTAGGCCTGCTTCCTTTCTTGCGAGGGGCGGCTTTCTTGGCGGCTTTCTTCGCCTTTCTGGCCTTCTTGGCCGCTTCATGGTCATACTTGACCCGCCAGAATTTGTCATCAGCCTGAAAAGTACAATGAGGTTTTCTTAAAATGATTCAGATGAAAGGTATGTACAAATAAGATATTCAGATTAGTGGCTTACCGCTGGGGCTGGGTTGGTCTTGCAGAAGGGGGCTAGCCCGGTCCTTCCGCAGTCTGCCAGGCTCTCGTTTAAAAGAGCCTTGGTCATCTCCTCTGCAACGTCTTCAGGAAGATCATTGCGGCTGTGTCTCTGAGGGTCGTCCTTTCGGCCCGTGTACTCACACATTAAGCCGGGGCGCCGGCTCAATGGGATCACCCGCCATGAGATCCAGACCCGGACCAGATCAATTCCATTCAGACCATTGCCCAGGAGAGCCTTGATCTTGTTAATGGTGGGGAGCAGAGGTTGGCGCTCCGCTTGAGTCAGCTTGTCGGACAGTGGGTGAGTCGGCTCCAGACGCGAGGGGCGGAAGCCGGGCAATGGACTCTCGTCAGCCGGCGACGTGTCTTGGCAGTAAAACCACGTCAGGTTCCAATCCTTGGGGTGGCTGGGCGGCTCTGCGTAAGGGAAAAGGCAGTCCCTACGCCGCTGGATGGAGATGCCACCTAATTCCAGACTTGGCCCATTGGCGCACTCATTCTGACGGTTCAAGTAAAAAAGCTCTCTGAAGAGCAGCAGACTAGGTTCTTCTCCAAGGTAAACCTCGCAGAAGACTTGGAAATTGCAGATGTTGGACACTGAGTTGGGTCCTATATCTTGAGGCCGCAAATCGAAGAAGTTTAGAACATCTCTAAAAAACTTTGAGCCGGGCGGTGCGAAGCCCCGGCTCATGTGATCCGCAAAAATCACTACCTCCCCATCCTTTGGCTGTGGTCTCTCTTCTGACGGGTCAGGGGCACGGTAGGACATGATGTCCTTCTTGGGCAGATATCCAGACTTAACAAAATCCGCTAGGGTCTCGTTGGTGACATTGGACCTCATCCAGTTGCAAGTAATGGAGGCTTTGGGAGCTTTGGGAGGCATGGTGAAAGTCGGCAGTCTATGATAAAAGGAAAAACATCCGGGTTAATTATGAGCCAGAAGCAATCTACAGTTCAATATCAAGGTGGCGGCTTACAAGGGGACTACTGGTATACACTTAAGTGCATCAGGCTATTTAAGCCGCCGAGGGATTGAGAATAATTTGATTATCTACAGGCCTTATCACAGTTAAGCCGGAAATTTTTGTGGCGCATGATTTTCTTTAAGCCGGAAGGTTCTACGGCGCGTGGTTTCTTTAAACCGGAATTGTAAACCGCCGAGATTCAATGATTGCAGTTTTTTACTAAGTGTGGTAAAACAGGTTTCACACATTGCAGTAAAAAATTTGGATCAAAATGGTCGGGTAAACGAAAATTTTCTAGACCTAAAATACAGACGCAGGGGAGTTCTTGAGCTCGAATGAGGTCTTTATGCAGTGAAAAGAAGTCTACTTGTGTTTGAAATGGGTGCTAAAACATCTACCGCAGTGGTTCCATACGGGCTAAGATAAAAAAGGAGCAGTAAAAATGAAAACTACTGAGGAACTTGCGGGCGATGGCGAAGAACACGGATGAACTACTCGAACCCTACCGCAGATCTGTTCTAGCAGGGCAGAAGAAGCTTACAGAGGCTGGTGAGTTGCGGGAGTCGTCGCGTATCTCTGGTCAGATCAGGGTGATGCAGCCGCCTGAGTTAATGACGACGAGGAGACCCGCGGCGGCGACAGCAGCAGAGCTCGGGCAGGGGAGCAGTGGCGCGAGGAAGAAGACGAAGGAGAGAGAGGTGGCTGGAGGCCCGTCGGGCCGGCCTATTTATAAGGCAAGCTCATGAGTGGGCGCGAGGATCAAGGAGTCCACGGCGTGGTTATCTCCTCACGAAACGCCTCGATTTTCGGGATGACAGTAAATGCAAAGATCCGTTGCGGATCTGGCGGAGTAACCAACGGGCTTAATGGAAGATGACGTCACGGCGGATTATCCGGAGTCCAGAGGATGACGTCACGCCAGGTTATGGCCTTCACACAAATGGTAAGCCGGAGATTTTTTCTGTCGAAAGAATTGAAGATTGACATGAGCCGGCTCAAATCAATCTGGGGCCTAATGTTGAGGATATAGACCTTAGAGTCACCCGCCAGGAGGGGCCGGGTTACTCATATGGTCATTACCAGAAGCCCGGCGCCAATCTTGAAGATGGTGGGCCAAAGATGGGCTTAAGACCCGGATATGGCTTAAGGCCCGTAGTTACAATCATTATTATGGTAGAACTTGTAGTGTAAGGCAAGAATAGTTGAGAGTCCGAGCCGGACACTCTTATGAGCCGGCCGGGACTCTGAGAGCTGTTGGGCGTCAGCCTCCCTATATAAAGGGACGACCCGGCAGCGGTTGAGGGACAACAATCTGATCGAGAGCCGGGCATAGCAGTTTAGCTCCCTGGCGATCGTAACCCTAATCAATACCACCTCAAACTGGACGTAGGCTTTTACCTTCACCGTAAGGGGCCGAACCAGTATAAACCCTCGTGTTCCTTGTCCCGCATAACCTCTTCAAGCTTCCTAGCTGCGATGGCTCCACGACTAAGTCCTAGTTCGAGGACATCTGCCGTGACAATTCCACGACAGAAGGGGTGTGGCGTACCGCAAAACAGGACTCCACGGGATACTGTTCATCATCATTGTTGACCCCCTCCAGCCTCCACGGGCTACTGTTCATCCACCGTCGACCTTCTCTAGCCTCCACCTGCACTGTTCATCCACGGGCTCCTGTTCATCCAGCCTCCATCGCGCGCTACTCCACCGGCTACTGTTCAACCAGCCCTCTCCATGGGCTCCTGTTCAACCACCCCTCCACGGGCTACTGTTCATCCAGCCCTCCACCGTCTACTGTTCATCCAGCCCTCCACGGGGTGGTCCTATTCATCCAGCCCTCCACGGGGTCCTGTTCATCCAGCCCCAACTGGCTCGATCGATCGGGGTCCTGTTCATCCAGAGGCAACACCACGGGGTCCTGTTCCACCACCCCCACCGGGAACTGTTCATCCAAACCCCCTAGCAACACTCACTGTTCATCCAGAGGCAGCATCGATCGGATTCAGTTAGCAGCAGTAGCGAAGGAATCGCTCGATCGGGTTCAATTAACAGCCATCGATCGATCGCTCGGGTTCAGTAACGCGTAGCCTGCAGTGCAATCGCTCGGGTTCAGTTAGAGCCCAACGCCTCGCACCCACCCGCGTGCGTGTACGAGAGAAACGCGCATCGCTCGGCCCAGACCACCCACCGTAACCGGGAACACCCCGATATTTTCCTCGCCCTCGCTTATACCACGGTTTTTTCCGTCATGGACGACCCAAAGAATGTCATGCAGCTACGTCTCCAGCCCGCCCAGGACGAAAAGCCCATTTTCTGTCATGATTTTTTTGTCATAGAAGTAGGAGCCCACCACATCTGTGATGATACTGGGTTTTGTCACAATTATAATCGTAGAAGTGTCATAAGTATGATAGAAAAAAATTTGTTCAGCCCAAAATGTCACAGATGTGTCTTTTTTTGTAGTGAAAGTTCAAGCAGCGACTAAACATTGTAATTCATGGTAGAAAAGATCCAGTCATGATGCACCCAACATTAGCTACACACAATGCAAAAGTCGTGACAGCTGTGCTCTCATGTTCTAGCGCTTCTTTTAGAAGGTGATGACACAACATACAAGTAAATAGATAGTCCCTTCGCAGAGGGAAGCGGTGATTTGCAGAGGTGCCAGAGCTCAAGTTTTTAAAACGGAGATAAATGAAATTTTGAGACATGCACCCTTCTCATTTACTTCACGACCATCAGTTACCAATATCTTCCATGCTAAGCACGCTAGTGGCGGTTCCCAAGCGATAAAAGTAGAGGTTTACTCCCCCTCCACCAACAATAACATTCCACAGCTTGTCCGAAACAACGGGTGACGTCCAAACCAACAACAGTCCCGGGGGAGTTTTGTTTAATTATTTGCATTTTTGAGTTCGGGACTGGGAATCCCTATTACCGTCCTTTTCTCGTGCGATGGCGAGTGAATAAACACTCGACCTGAGAATAACCCGCTTAGCATGGAAGATACTAACCACCTCCTATCATTCCATGAATGATCCAGGCACAGAAAAAGGATATTTATTAGAAGTTTTTAGAGGTGGCACATGCAAATTTACTTAGGACGGCAGGGTAATACCGCATATAGGTAGGTATGGTGGACTCATCTGGAATAACTTTTGGGTTCAAGGTTTTTGATGTACAAGAAGAATTCCCACTTAGTACAGGCGAAGGCTAGCAATTAGATTGAGAAGCGGCCAGCTAGAGAGTAGCAACGGTCATAACCATGCATTATGCATAAGTAACATTGGGCACTAGCATGAGTAGGATATGAACACCATGAACATAAATATCATAGAGGCTATGTTAGTTTTGATTCAACTACATGCACAAACATGTGCCAAGTCAAGCCACTCGAACATTC
This sequence comes from Triticum aestivum, assembly GCF_018294505.1. Classification (NCBI taxonomy): domain Eukaryota; kingdom Viridiplantae; phylum Streptophyta; class Magnoliopsida; order Poales; family Poaceae; genus Triticum; species Triticum aestivum. Next base: position 510,272,676 of record NC_057814.1, read on the forward strand.
AGAGGAGGATACCATATCATCATACTACATCACAATCATTTTAACGCAATGTTGATATCCAAGATAAATCATTATCCACTCCCAGCTACTTATGCATGGCATGAGAAACTATAATCTCTAATTGTCATTGCAAGCATGTTTAATCATAATGGGTTGAATCATGGATACTAGGTTAAACATATTTACACAAACAGAACAAGTCGAGTTCATACCAGTTTCTCTCTGCCACGGCCAGTTCATTGAATGTCGTCATTTTTGCTTTCACTTACACGACTGAACGATGTGAAAATAATAATAGTTCAAGAGTGACGTGGACTAATGTAACACCCCGGATGTAACTTTCCATATTGTAACTCCAACTCTTGCCATTTTCGGCTATGTGTTATGATATTCCCTTCGTGGTCGGGTTTTGTTTGTCGTTTTGCATTTTGTTCATGCCATGGGCATGTCATTTGCATGCGTGTTCGTCTCATGCATCCGAGCATTTTCCCTGTTGTCCGTTTTGCAATCCGGCACTCCCACCTCCTCCAGCGCACCCCTCTTGTTTCTTTTCGTGAGCGGGTGTTGAACGTTCTCGGAATGGACCGAGGCTTGCCAAGTGGCTTTGGCATACCACCGGTAGACCACCTGTCAAGTTTCGTTCCATTTGGAGGTCGTTTGGTACTCCAACGGTTAACCGGGTAACCGCAAAGTCCGTTTGTGTGTTGCAGCAGAACCCCCCTCTAAACAGCCCAAAACCCATCTAAGTCACTTCCATGCTCTAGGTCGTTCGATCACGATCGTGTGGGCGAAAACCATGCTCCATTTGGACTCTCCTAGCTCCCTCTACCTATAAAAATACCTCCCCCTCCAAAATCCGGGTCAAACCCTAGTCCCCTTCCCCTCTCCGCGGGCGGACGTGTCCGCCGCCGCCGGACGAACCAGCCGCCGCCGCCCCGCGCCAATCAGGCGCTGCCAC